>NW_027187285.1:2562365-2581332 GCF_028583685.1 Petaurus breviceps papuanus
ACACACACACACACACACACACACACACACACACACACACACACACAAAACTAGCCGTGTGACCATGGGCAAGTCACTTAACCCCAATTTCCCTACCTTGCCCCCTCCAAAAAGTGAAAACAAATAAACAAAAAAAAAAACTTCTATAACTTTCCAATAAGGGATACATATTAAATTGGAGACATTTGTGATTTTAGTAGTTTTATCTACTGATCTATTAAATTTTGTCCTAGGTAGAGCAACTAAACTTTGTTTGGATCACATCATTGGAATTATCAGAATTGTATGTTACTTCTTTTTTTCCCTCACCCCTATTGATTCGTGTACCAGCAGCTGGTGGATCAATCACATCTTTTGCAATATTATGTGTTGTATTGCATTTTTAAAAATCTAAACTACAACTCAAAATGGCAAGTGCATTACATTTTTAAAGTGCTTGTTGTTTTCATAAAAGTTAAGCTTGTCAATGACTACTTCAATCTTCATATATAAAGGGTGGGGCAATTATATGTAGGAAGCAATAAATACCGGAGAGTCAGGAGATCTGGGTTCTAATCCCTGCTCTTGGCCACCCAATGGTATTATATTGGAAAAGTCATTTTACCTCATCTATAGAATAAGACAGAACAATTACTTCTCACCTCTGTTCCAGGTCTATCTATGATACAGTATATTGTAGTACATATTACAAATAGCATTTATAGGATAATCACAGAAGCAGAGAACCTATGAGATAGAAGAGATCGAAGCAGTAGCATTCTGGTCCAACCTAGAGATAAAAGAAGTCTCCTGGATCACATACGTGGTTGTCTAACTCCTGTTTAAACATCTTCAAGGAAGGAGAACCACCTCCCCCAAATACCTCTTAAGGCAGTTCATTCCACTTTGGAGCAGCTCTGATTATTTTCTTGACATCAAGCCTAACTTTATCTCTTTGCAGCTTTGACACTTTTGTCCTGATTCTGTCCCATGGGAAAGACCTACTTTTTAATAGCAATATGGTTCCACTGGTATTGTAGGACTGCAAGTCATCAAACACTACAGTATTCTAAGAATTGATATTCAGGATCACCCAAAGGACAACGGAAAGGGGTATGATGGGTATGAGCAACACATTATAAATAAGGATTTATGGGGAGGAAATAGAACAAAAGATGCCATTAAAGAAATATGTGATGGAAAAAGAAGGGCTGATCACGTGTTGAGAGCAAGGAATAACTGATGGGCAGCTCTGCTGGTATCCTCAGAGATAAAAGCAAGGAAGACCTCCAGCACATTGAATAGACATACTTCCTCCTCCCTCGTCACACAACTTAATGGGATGACATGAGGAATCTGCATCGTCTATCAATTATAATATTTTAGTGCATTAATTTAAGTAGATTGGAATATTATAATAAGTGAGAAATATAAAGAATTCTGGAAATTCACTTATGAAATAATGCAAAACAAAAAGCAGAACTAATGGGACAGAGCACATACTATTAAAGGAAAAGTGAGTGGAAATGAATGAATAAACAAAGGGGACATCAAGGGAATGACAAAAACGATCACTCTAATATTTTATGCATTAAAGTGATTTAATTTAAATTAATTGCTAAACAAGATTAGTTGTATTGCTGTTTTGGTCATTTAACTTTTAAATATGCTATATATTATATTGTATATATGTGTTGTATATATAATATTATGTTGTATATATAATATTATATTGTATTGTATATATTGTATATGTGTTGTATATATAATATTATATTGTATATATGTGTTGTATATATTGTGTTATATATTGTGTTGTATATATAATATTATATTGTATATATGTGTTGTATATATTATATTGTATTGTATATAGTGTTGTATATATAATATATTGTATTATATATTGTGTATGTTGTATATAATATTATATTGTATTATATAGTGTATATGTGTTGCATATATAATATTATATACATTAAAGATTTCTTTTTAATATAGGTATGTACATGTGTATATCAGTTAGAGGCATCCCAAAGTAGTTATAATTGCTAAGGAAGTCATTATTACACAGAGATGAAAGAGAAATAATTCAAGGGAGAATGAAAAAACTGCACAGGAGCTTGTTTTTAAAGGAGAAAAATGGGATTAAGAAGGACAGGGAATACCATTATTAAAGAATAAAAATATTTTCATTACTAAGGCAATTTGTATGTCAACAGCAGATAGGGGGCAATGGAAGCATCCACTACAAGGTTTCTCAGCTAGTCAGTGTATATTACATACCAGTCAAGAAAAGGGCATTGAACAGCATAGGTACAATCGACCCAAGGAACACCTGTGGAGGTTTTGCTGGGTCTCGGTTTCTACACCTATAAAATGGAATCATGACATTTATCCTACCTACTATGTGGGAATTTTGAGAGGAGCAAGGATCTTCTCTCAGTAAATACTGTCCCCTGCAGACATCACCCAGAGGCAGCTGTGATCTAGTGGGTGAAAAACATTGACTTTAGAGTTAGAGGACTTGGATTCAAGTTCCAATTCTGCTCATTGCTAGCTGTGCAACCTTGATCAAGTCACTTGAATGCTTTGTATCTCAGTTTTCCTATTTCTAAATTAAAGATAACACTGGTTTTGCCTATAGCACAGCACAAAGCTATTGTGGAAAGCTAATAATGATATAAAGCGCTATAAACACCAATTATTCTCATCATTGTCATTATTGTTACTATTATCTTCAGTGGCATTAGCCTCTTTGTGGTTAAGTCCCACATCTATAGTTCTATCCCCCTATCTAAATTCCAGAGCTGAATCCCCATCTGGATTCCTGTTGGTTCTTTAAACTTAACATATCCAAAACTGATCTATTCATCTTTCTACAAAACCTGCCCCTACTCCCAAATTCCATTTCTGTTTATGGCACCACCCTGACAGCTGGGTTCCAAAGCTAGCATCATCTCTGATTCCTCTCCTTCTCCTTCCCATCTTACATATAACCATTCCAATGACAATTATGCATCCTTCCCAATGTCCTTTACTCTGTCCTGTCTTTGCATTCCCACCACAGCAGTCCAAGTCCAGACCCTCATTACATCGTTACCTCAATGATTGCGATTGTCCTTACCTTGTGTTTCTGCTTCCGGTCACTCCTTCAAACAACCCCATTCTACCTATTGCCATCTTCCTAAAATACTAGTCTGTATATACCACCCATTCCTCAGAAACCTTCCATGGCTACCCATTCCTCACAGATTGAAGATCAAAGTCTGGTTTAGCCTCCACAATCTAGCTTTCCCTGAGGCAAACACTGCTCTCTAGTCAAATCGATCCACTTTGTTGGTCTAGGAATCTACTGTGTCTTTTCTGACTTGTGTACCTTTGTTCATGCAACTTCTTCTGCCTGGAATCCTTTTCCTTCTTCTCTTTAATTCTGTAAGCACTTGAGAGAAAAGATGCATCTCTCAAGACTCACTCAACTACTCTCTACTTCCTCAAGTAGAGACTTTGCTGACCACTTCAGTCAGATGATCTTTCCTTCCTCTGAATTTATTTCATTTCATTATTTCACTCATTCATTCAACAGACAGCATGGCATCATGTAAAAAGTCCAGGACTTGGAAAGTAAAAACATCTGGATCTGAGTCTTGGCTGCAACAATTATACTCATTGCATTTGTATACAGTATGATATCGGGCAAGTCACAGTAAACTCTCTAAGCCTCAGTTCCATCACCTGCAAAATGTGGGTGATATTTATGTTATGTGCCTTCCAGAGTTGTGAGGAAAGTGTTTTGTGAACTGAAAAGTGCATATGAAGTATGAGCTACTATAATTTACATTGTGCCTACTGTGCATCAGACATCATGCTATTTGCTACAGAGGATACAAATAAGATATGGTTCCTGCCTTCAAACAGGGATATTATAAGGCTCAAATGATATAATGAATATAAAGTACTTTGCAAATCATAAAGTGCTGTAAGTGCCAGTTGTTGTTATTATTATTATTATTGGTTTGATGACGACACTGTTCCCTGAGCCTTCTACTGCATGACTTTTCAGCTCAAGCAATGAATGTAGTATGCTGGTAAATTCTTAGCGACCAAACTTTCTGGATGAAAAACAATAAATATACCCACTTTTAAGGTTAACCTACATGATTAACATTTTCATAAGTCTGGACAATCAGCAAAACAGTACCATGATTCCTGATGTGCAAATGCTGCTGCTTAACATGTAATGATGGCTCAGAAACCAGTTAGAGTTGGCTGCCATACTCACACTCTGCCCACAAAAATCTTACAGATGAACACTTTGGAACTAACTCTCTCTTGCATAGTCTTTTCCCCTGTTTTTTTTTTAAATTTTGCCCTTCTTTTTCACTTCTTATAATTTGTAATATGAATAATCATTAACATTTACAAAGTAATTTGAGATTTACACAAAGTTCTTTCCTCGCAGCACTTCTATAATGTACAGGTCATGCAAACACTATCATCTCATTTCTACAGATGAAAATGAAGCTCTGAGGGACTGAATGAGTTCACCAGACTCACAGAGCTATTTAAGGGGGCAGACAGGACTCAGACTAAGGTTTTCTGGCACCCAGTGCTCACGGTTATTCCTCCTACTAGATTGTAAATGTCCTTGGGGAGGGGACAACATCTAAAAATCTCCCCAGAACAGAACCTTACTTATTAATATGTGTTTGATGAATGAATGGATGAATTTGATTCACATATCAATACAAAATAACAATAACAATACAGTACATATATGTGTGTGTTTATACATATATTTGTGTGTATATATGCATGTACATATAGTATTATAATGTATTATATTATGTATATACAGATATTTATATATACATTTACTTATAGATTTATGTATTTATACATGTAGTTATATTATATAGTATAATATATTATATAAATATTATATATTACATATTATATTATATATATGCACTTATATACTTGCATATATTATATACATATATTCTATTATGTTGTGTACATATGTATATATTATATGCACATATAATATATACACATGCGTATATATACATGTACTTACATTACATATACATTATCTCTCTTTCTCTCCAAAGCTCCTCGAGGACAAGGACTATTTTATACATATTTTTTATCTCCCTTCAGGCTTAGCACAGTTGCTTTGCTCAATAGGTGCTTAATAAATATTTGTAACTGGTGTTTCAAAAATGTTTATTCATCATAAAGTAAGATGATATATAATAATTAATATGTTTAAAGCACTTCTCAAACCTTAACGTTCTATATAAAAGTTTCCTTAAACAATATAAGGGATATGTACAAGTTATGTCAAAGAATATTCTCCTCACTTCCATACTTTAATGATCTGTGATTTCAAGTGGTCTTTTCACCAATACAGGTATAACAATTGCTCCCCAGCTTAGTAGATGGTCTGTATGGCAGACTGGATTTTCTCTGAGCTTAGTGCGGCTGGTTTTCAGATGATGGAGATAAAATTTGTAATTGGTCTAGATTTCAAGCCTCTCCAGTGTTGTTGGACCTTGCTTCTGAGAACCCAGGGTCACCTGGATGTCTAAGTGAAGCATAGGCTTAGGTCTCTACTAGAATTCTTGTCTTGAAAAAGATAAACACTCTATAAATGCAAAGGTCTATTCATACTTCAGTACTTGCATTACTGCCAGCACAATTTTAAATGTATAATTTTGGGCAGCTAGGTGGTGTGGTGGATAGAGCATGGCCCTGCAGTCAGGAGGACCTGAGTTAAAATCCGACCTCGGACGCTTACTAGTTATGTGACCTTGGGCAAGTTACTTAACCCTGATTGCCTAGAAAAAAAAAATTATAATCTCCATTTTATAGACAAAGAAAATGAGATTTAGAAGTCACCCAACTAACAAGGGACATACCTGAGATTCAAAATTAGATCTGTTGATCTGGACTTATTTTGAATCTAATGTTCTTATCTCTAAACAACATTGTCTTTAAATAATTTCAGAATTTCATTTTGATAGAAATCAAAGCAATTGAGAGGTTCTAGAAGGAAAATGAAAAATGTTGAAGGAGCTGCCAAAAAGCAGCTCTACTAATACACTGTTAGTAGTAGTATGAATAGTCCAGTCACTGGAGAAAGCAATTTGAAACTAGATCGCCAAAGTCACTAAATTGTGAATATCCTTTAGCCCAAAGAAGAAAAGGACTTGGTTGTATAAAAATCTTTATAGTGGTTCCTTTTGTGTGGCAAAAAAAAAGAAACTAAGGAGGTACCCATTAATTGAGGAACGACCAAACAAATTACAGTATAGGAATGTAACAATATTATAGTACAATAAGAAAAGCTGAAATGAATGGTTTCAGAGAAAATGGAGGAGATATGTATGAACCAATATAGAGTAACATTATGAAGAAAAACAAATTTGTAAGATTTGAGAACTCCAATCAATTTAATGACCAACCACAATTCCAGAGAACCAAAGATGAAGCATGCTACCCAACTCCTGACTGAGAAACAATAGAGTAGAAGTACAAAATGAGAAATGATCAAAAGGAAATGTGCCTTCTTTGACTTGGCATGTTTGTTGCAAGAGTTTTATTTCTATCTTTTGTTCTTGTTTAGATGAGGAACAGGGAGATGGAAGGGAGTGAAAGTAAATGATTATTTGTAAAAATAATAAAATACAAAATTTTTAAAGAACTACATTTTTAATGAATAATGTAAGAAATCATTCAGTCATTGAAATTGTAGGAAGCAAGTTATCTCATGTATCTCAAAACACTTCAATACACAAACTATTCACCAATCACCTTGCATATGTCACCTTTTCCTGGTTTTTTTTTTTTGCATTTCAAATTAATTCTTCACATGCATATTATTAAAATGGGCCAAGGGCAGGAGAATAGGAGCTTGGAACTGAGACCAAAGTAATGTTCCCATAATAATGATGTTCTTACTAAAATAAGGAAGAAGATAACCCTGATACCTACATAAGGTATCTTGGGCATCAGGACTGGTTTTATACTGGTGTGAAATAGACAACCACATATTATGATTGGTGGGAAGGATTATCAAAATCAACCATTTTTAGGCCATCATAGGATACATAAATTTTTAAATGGGTTTCTAAGATTTAAAAAAATACTAGTCAAGCTATTAAAAGTCCTTGAAGATCACTGAGAATGTACCCTTTCCAAAAACATTTCTTCTATAGGTGACTAAAATTCCTCCACTGCTTGTCCATTCCTTGGATTTCTGCATTGTCCTCAGCAGGTCCATCTTCTTGGATGCAAGTTCCCAAGAAAATCCGAAACACCTTGACTTAAGGGAACTTATCAAATTCTTCCTCCCTGTCAGGGGACCCCAGGAAAATCTGAAGGTTTCATGTCCCTGGGGGAGTAGAAAAGGTGCAGAAAGAAGGAAAAAAAGACTAAAGCCAAATTTTACCAGTTTTATCATTTTGCTGTAGACAGGCTCTGCCAGATATCACACAACTAGAAGTCTTTTCTAAAGGAACAGCCTAATGGCAGCTGTATTTCTGGTAACTCCCCTCCAGGAAGCTTGCACCATGTTGGGGGGAGGGATGTGGGAGGGATGACATAGGAAGTATCTGATGTGGGGAGCTGACCCAGTTGCACAATGCTCTCTTCCCACTGGAGAGGGACCTTCACCTCTCCCAACAGATTACTGGCAGGAAGAAGAGATTATCTCTGAGCAACTCCTAAAACGTAAGGTGAAGTCCTGAAGAGGAATGCAGACAGTTCCTTCTATCGGCAAATTGTTATGGTTAGGGCTGGACTGGAGGGGAGCAAAGCATACTGACAAATGCATTGTTTATCCTTTCTTGCTCTCTCCACATGGCCACTGGCAGATGAGCAGACTGTGGGAAGGAGTTAACGCTTTGCAAGCTGGGTAATGTTCTTGATCTGGCACCGTTTCCATAGCAGCAACTCATAACTTGAGCACTTCCAAAATGTGAGTTGGGACTGGGTCTTGCAGATTTTGGATCTCAGTGGACGTTTAACCTGGGAGAGACAGAGGCTGTGTCTATACAATACCAGAACACCACTTAGTCCCCAAACCACACATATAGGCTCCATGTGGTTAGACAGATGTAGCACCCAGTCTAGAAGCTGTCTCCAATCTGGCACCCACAGGTTTGCAGCTTTAGAAGAGTGACTGTTCTCATACATTCAAAGTGGGGCCATATTCTTAAAGTTATAGCTCACAATCCCCCATAGGTGCTCTTACTTTTAATCATCAGTCAGTGGATACATTTAGCTCAAAGTAAAGGAATTCACTAATAAGTCTGGGTAAGACAACATTTTCCCTCTAAACCTGGGGTTTTATACACACAACACCAGTAGAGAAAATGGACACATGCTCAGAATACACACTTTAGAGGCATACTCAATTGAGAATACATGTGACCAAGGCAAATCACACCTGTAGTAATCCATAACCGCAATGTCCTTTCTTTTCTTGTAGTATCTTCTTGCTGCTTCCCCTAGGAGCAATCTCTCTTCTGGAGAGGGGGCTCAGCTATGATCACTGAGTTTGCTGTTCTCCTCAAGTTAATTCCTAACTACTATGGCTAATTCTCCCTTGAATCTACAGCTGGATCTATTCTCTGCTGCCAGAGATCATACCCCTTAATGCTTCTTTTAGCCCTGAATTCTGGCAAGTGAACGTCTTTTCTCCCTGCTAGATACAGTGACTCTACTGGACATGCTATTCCTCTGAAGGACAACATGACCCCAATTAAACGGGGGAGAGGGGAGGGAAGAGTAGAGGGAGACAAAATTCCTTTCATCCCATCCCCATTCCCTCTGGGAGAAGGCAACAGTCACACTCTACATTGCTGCCACTACCTCAAAAATTCTGGACTATTACTTACGACGGACAGCTTGGTTTTAAAAGGCTCACCAGGAGTATGACCAGCCTTCTCATGGCCAGTTCCAAACTCTCCTTCCAATTCTATCAGAGAAACTTTTTTTTCCTATCTCATAGATAACAGGAGTAGAGAAAGCTTTACATTTAATTAGCACAGTATCACCTCTGTTGTCTACCCCTGACTTTCTTTGATTACATACATCTTAATCAATTGAGATAAGAACAAAGCCTTGAGCCCCATTTCCAAACACTCTTCCTTACCTTTTGCTCCCCTCTGGAGCAGCCTAAGCTTAAATTTTTCTATCACAGAGAGAAATACCAATCTTTGGAAAGAGTATTAAGGCCCCGACACTACAAGAGAAACTAGTTATTTGGCTGCTATTACCAACCAAACCACTCTTCACCAGGCCCGGATAGTAATTGTTTCAAGTGTATTCTCCAATAGATCTTTCTAGAGAGGCTGTAACATAATGACTACAAGGGCAGTCATAACATCAGGAAGACCTGCATTCAGGGTCACATAGTAATTGTGTTATCATAGGCAGGTAACAACTTCTTAGCCCTTCTAGACAACTCTCAAAGTTGGGAGAGAGTGTTTATCAGTAGAGAGAATTTTCAAACTAATAATTCCCCAGTCCAATGAAATCCTAGAGCCAGACAAAACAAATGACAGCAGCAACAAAAGAAACAGATCCTTTTAAATTTGTGAATTTTAAATCAGTTCTATCCAACAATTATCTATGATGCATGTGTGTTGCTATGTGTCTGATAGGCACCAAGGCAGCTTTAAAAAAAAAAAAACGAGTATTTCAGTCTAGCTGGGGAGACAATGCATAGATACCTCAAAAAATTAGAGATTAATACAATACACAATTTCATCAGGTACTAAAATTTAGTATAATTGTAAACTAAAATGAATGGTAGAGATACTTAAGTGTTCCAGGTACTCCAGAAAGGAAAGAATCAATCCACTGTAATTAATAGGGAATCTTCAAAGAGGGAGTGAAGTAAGTAGATAAGTAAGAAAGTAAGTGAAAAAAAAACAAAACCCATTTACTAAGTGCCAGGTTCTATGCTAGACTTTTAGGTTACAAAAGCAAATAAGCAAAATAGGTGAAGGAAACACTTGAAGAACAGCTAGAGGTGAAAATGGATGGGGGAGGGGCCGAAGGATACTGGCTCAGAGGTAGACTTGGAATTGGCCAGGAGGCTGGTAATCAGCCAGGACCGAAGCCAGATAAGGTGGAAGCTCACCAATCAAAGCTCAAGGCCCTAATAGTGGGAGTTCTAATTCCTGTGGAAGGAAGGAGAAAGTCAAAAGTTCAGGCTTAGAGACGGCCAGGAAGTGGAAATTAAAATGGGATCCAGAAAGGGAAATAAAACTCATCTCCAGAGCATCAGTTTTACTAGAAAACACCAAATGATGGGTGAACTTCTGGAAAACAGGCCTGTTGGATAGAGACATAAATTGATACAACCATTCTGGAAAGCAATTTAGAACTATGCCTCAAAAGTCACTAAACTGTGTATATCCTTTGACCAAACAATATCGCTAGTAGGTGCAAATGCTAAAGAAATCAGAGAAAGGAGAGGGAGACAGAGAATTTACACACACACATACACACACACACACACACACACATATACACACGACCCAATTAAAGGGGAGAGGGGGAAGTAAGGGTAGAGAGAGACAAAATTCCTTTCACTTCATCCCCATTCCCTCTGGGAGAAGGCAACAGTCATACTCTACATTGCTGCCACTACCTCAAATTCTGGACTATTACTTACAACTGACAGCTTGGTTTTAAAAGAGTCACCAGGAGCATGGCCAACCTTTTCATGGCCAATTCCAAGTTCTCCTTCCAATTCTGTCAGAGAAACTTTTTTTAGTATCTCGTAAATAACAGGGCCACATACATACATACATACCTATGTATATATTTACATATGCACACACCTATACAAAAATTTTTATGGCAGATCTTTCTGTAGTGACAAAAAAACCTGCAAATTAAGGGGATGTCCATCAATTGGAGAAGAGCTGAACAAATTATGGAATATGAATGCACTGTAAGAAATGATCAGGGATGACCAAAGGGTTATAAAAATGTGCATAACCCTTTGACCCAGCAATACCACTTCTAGGACTGTATCCCAAAGAAATCATAAAAATGAGAAAATGACACAAATGTACAAAAATATTTATAGTAGTTCTTTTTGTGGTGGCTAAGAACTGGAAATCAAAATCATCAATTGGGGAATGGCTGAACAAGTTGTGGTATATGAATGTAATGGAATGCTATCGTGCTATAAGAAATGATGAACAAGCCGACTTCAGAGAAACCTGGAAAGACTTATATGAACTGATGTTGAGTGAGGCGAGCAGAACCAGGAGAACACCATACACAGTAACAATCACAGTATTCAAAGACTGATTTTGATAGACTTAGCCCTTCTTAGCAATGCAAGAATCTAAAACAATTCCAAAGGACACATGATGAAAAGTGCCAGTCACATCCAGAGAAAGAACTATGGAGTCAGAATGCAGAATGATGCAGACTATTTTCTTTTTTGTTTTGTTTTTCTTTCTCGTGTTTTCTCTTATTTGTCATAATTCTTCTTTACAACATGACTAATGTGAACATGTATTTAATAAGAATTATGTGTAGACAATTACAGATACAACATATGTTTAATGACCAACTTTGATAGACTCGACTCTTCTCAGCAATGCAGGGTTATAAGTGAACCTCAAAAGACTCATGATGGAGAGAGATGTCTATATCCAGAGAAAGAACTAGAAAGAACTGAGTTTGAATCCAGATTAAAGCAAACTATCTGATCTTTTTCTTTTTCTTGTTTGGTTTTGTTTCCTCTTTCCCATTGTTCATACCAACTGATACAATCCTTCTTTATAACCTGACTAATGTCTAATGTGAAAGTATTTGCAGATCCTATACTTGATTGTATGCTATCATGGGGGTAGGGGAGGAGAGGGAAGGAGAGAAAATTTGAAACTCAAGAAATTGTGGAACTGAATCTTGCAAACTAAAAGTAAACAAACAAAGTAATAAAAACCAAAAATTAAAAAAAAAAAAAGAATTATGTGTAGAGCCCATATCATATTTCAAGGTGTCTTGGGAAGGGAAAGGGGAGGGAGGGGAGAAAATTTAAAACTTATGGAAGTGAAAATTAAAAATAAATAATTTAACAAATTGTGGGAGAAAAATTTTAAAGTTTTAAAAAATTAACAAAAAAAAAAAAGAAATGGTCAGGGGAGCAGTTTCAAAGAAACCTGGAAAGATTTAGATGAAGTAATATGATGTGAAATGAGCAGAGCCAAGAGAATAATGTAAACTATAATAAAACTGTAAAAATGAATGAATTTGAGAGATTTAAGAACTCTGATCAACCATGATCCCAAAGGATCGATGAAGAAGAACATGATCCACCTCAGGACTGAAAGATGATGGACTAATTTAGAGAATGAAACAGTCATTTTAAGATGTGGCCAATATGGAAATTTGTTTTGTTTGACTGTGCCTATTTGTTAGAAGAGTTTGGTTTGGTTTGGTTTTCCTGCTGTAAGGAAGGACTGGATTTGGGTGGAAGAGGGGAAGGTAGGAGGAAGAAAAAAATTTCAAAGGAAAAAAAAAGAAAACCTCAAATTATAGAAGAACATCTCTCTCATTTCTTCCAATTCTAGAACCCTGCAGAATTCTATGATCCTGTGATCTCAATCTCTAAATAGTGGTTTAAATCAGACTTTGAATCAGTGGTCATCTTTGGTAAGACAAAAAGCCTTAAGGACAGACACAAAAACATCATTACTTCTCTTACCTCAAGTTCCCATGAGCAAACAGGAAGAATAGTTCAGATCTTGGGTGGGCCATGAAATGATGTCTAATTTTTATTCACTATCACTAGTACGATCATTGTAACTGTCCATCAACAAGTATTTACTTAGTGCCTACTGTATCAGATCAAGTTAACAAGCATTTATAAATCTCTTGCTGTGTACCAGGCACTGTGCAAAATACTGAAAATACAAAAAAAAAAAAAAGCAGAAAGATAAACCCTAGCTTCAAAGAGTTTACATTTCAATGGGAGGAGACAGTATAGAAAAAGAAGCTGAAAGGGGACTGGAGGAGAAGGTCTATGTTCAGGAGAGAGTCCAGAGTGTAGCCTAGAGTGTAATGAAGACATGGCTGGCCTGGCTGACCTCCCTAACATGGAATTTCTGAGAAGAACCAGTCAGTGGAAGAGGACTACGTGCTTAGTACAGTGTTGGGGAACAAGAGAAGGGGATGGCACGATACCTACCTTCAAGAAGCTTACAGTCTAGTTGGGAGACAAGACACACATTTGAAATTATTAGCTAAAATTGTAAGCTAGTCACTACAACTCAACTCAGGAGACCTGGGCTCTTGGCCTCTATCACTGTCTAGCTCTTACAATCTTGTCCTAGTCTCTCATGGGTGCATGGAGGACTAAGATCTAAGATGTCTTCCAGCTCAAAATCTATGATTCTGTGATCTCTTTAACTTCCTCAACCAGTCCACAAAATCCAGAATTGGAATAGAAGTACTCCTGAGACTGATCGATATCTTTAAGACATTATCAGACACTAACATCTCAGTATGAAGTTGTTTTCCACATTGCCCAAGGTCACACAAGTAGAAAGTAGCAGAACTAGGTTTCAAACTCTGGTTTTATGACTACAAGTTCAGCACTTTTTTTGCTTTTACCATGCTGATTCCCACTGGGAAAAACAGTTGTTGCTTGTACTTCCTTCTCCAAGAGGACCATGACATCAGGAAGGTGATACCATGACTTGCAAGTGAATTGAATTGAAATGGGGAGGGCTGTGCAAAGTCACCAGCCTCACTTTGTCCTCCAGAGCTATCTGGGCCCAGTGGCAAGACAAAGGTCAGGACAACTGGAGATTGCCTCCAGGGAAGAGAGAAAACAATAGGAAACCTCCATAGCACCCCTGCTATCATACCACTCTGTGGTTATTTACTCCACCCATGTTTAAGACCAGTCATGTCCTCACTGATTAACCATAAATTAAAAATTTTGATGATGACAATACCTAACATTTTTACAATGCTTTAATCAATCAATAAACACTTATCAAGCACGTGGTATATGCCAGACACTGTGCTGAGTTCTGGGACTACAAAAAAGAAACAAAAAATAATCCCTGCCCTCAAGGGGCTTACCATCTAATACTTTTAAAATTTGCAAAACATTTTTCATATATTATCTCATTTGATCAAGAAAGTGCCATCATTAGAAACTCTTACACAATATCAAATAAGAGTTTTGGATCTCCTAGCACATCTTTCCTCATTCTTCATATTCTGCATTATGTGTCAATGCTTAAAATTTGACAAAGTCAATATAAATGTGCAGTTCTCACTTGGATCCAAGTCTATGGTCAGATTTTGGTTTCCATTTAATCCTCTTAGTCCAGATAGTGGAATATAGGCAGAGTAGGTGGCCACCTATGTGTTGTGATAAAAGGAGAGAAGGGAAGGACTATTTCCTGAAAAATGCCTCCCCCACAAATTTTCAGTAATTGAAGTTCTACCACCAGAAACTCATTCTTTTTGATCGTTAAGATTTTTTTCAGACTCTCAGATTCCTCTCCTGAAGTATGAATGGAAGAAGTATTGTTTATTCTACTCCTTGACCCATTTGGCCTGAGGTATTATTCATTCATTCAACAAATATTCTTTTAATATCTAATATGTATGAAGCACTGAGGAAGCTAAAACAAGGATTGCGTGGTCCCTGCCCTGAAAAACTTCCAGGAGGGTGAGGGGAGGGGATGGAAGGGGAAAAGAGTGGATGAAGTTAAGATTGCAGAGTAAAAGCTAGCAGTTTTATCTAAGCTCTTTCACATCTTCTTCTACAATGACCTATGAAGTATGCTAGACTGAAGTTTGATCAAGAAAGCCAAGAAAAGATCACAGTGAGTCATTTTTCAATGACTTAAGGGCAGCTTAAGAGGATAGGTAGAGAGATCTACAGGTGTTGGGGACAGTCAGGAGCTCAATACAGTAACAGAAAAGCAGCAAATGGAAGTAGCAGTGGACTGGCAGGTGGAAGCTGTAATAGGAAGAAGTCTAGCACCCGGGGACTTTAAGAGAACTTGGGCAGAAAAAGACCTCAGGGTATCCCTAGACCCACACTAGAAGTAGGAAAAGGTGCCATTTAACAGTTCTGTCATCCACTACCCAGTTCCAGGCCATATTTTCAGGGTGGAGAGGAGTCATTATAGTCTCAAGGGAACAAGGGCCATAGTTCTATAACAAGCAAGGAACAAGCTCTAGAAACATAGTTGTGCAGTTTTGAACCCCAAAAAAGAATGAGGAGCCAATTCTAACCTTTATCCTTGCACCTAAGCCTGCAGTGGAATAAATCAGGGCAGGAAACCAAAAACCAGGGGGAGCCAGTAGTTCAGTTACTCCGAACATGAAGAAGGCTAATACTGAGTCCAGCAGCAGTCTATGGAAACTCAATCATACACAAACCAACAGACCCATATGGAATGAGGAATTTGACAAACACAGACCAGGAGAGTAGAGAAAAATCAAACAAAGGAGTTTAAATTTTATCCTAAAGGCAAAAGGGAGTCACTAGAGATTTTTTTTAATATGATAATGATAAGGTTGACATGTGTTTTAGGAATAAGACCCAAAAGGCCTGTTTTATAAACTGTGAATGTTGGTTTGGAGAAGAAAGAGATCTGAGTTAGGTAAACCAATTAGGAGACTTGCAGAGTCCAGCAGTAGTCTAGGGAAACTCAACTCCACAGAAGCCAACAGACCCAAACTGGGTCAGGAATTTGCCAACCAGAAGGGCAGTGAACAGACCTCTCCTCAGATCGCACTACTTTGGAAGCACCAAAAACTTAAAAATCCCCAGACTTATGTAGTGAAAGCAGTAGAAGGACATAAAAGACGAAAGCTCAAGCCAATTATTCTCCCCAGAGAGAGCCCAACACTACCATTAAACCCAAAGTCAAGAAGTAGACTAAAACAGAAGCAAAGAAAAAAGAACGTGACCATAAAAATGGTGACAGGGAAGCTCAAGGCACAGAGAAAAGGACAATTACTTGAAAATATCTACAAGCAATGCCTCAGAGAAAATTTCACTTACTCCTTGATGATTGGTTGACAGCTAAAAACAAAATCTTAAAATAACAGAGCACAAGACAAGACAGTAATGGGAGGAAGGAAAAGGAATCAGGAAAAATGACCAGGAAGGGAAAGAAAGGCCTACAAGGGAAAAATAAGATTCAGTAATTTCACAATTTTACCAAGGGTTGACCCTACCCATCCAAGGGTTTATATAGAGCCATTCCCCCAAATTGAGCTTGTTGGGCTACTGTCTCTTGTGACTTGCTTAGTGGACATATTACACTTTGGACACTCTCAGGGTGCCAGAACTATGATTCTCTCTTCTAGACAAGGGTATGTCTTTTCTAAACGTCCTTGGAATCAGGTAGTGATGAAGCCTAGTTTTTCTTTCCTATACCAGCTCTCCTATATCCCTTTGGCCTCACATATGGTTGTAGACAAACCATGACATTTTGAGACTACTTGGTGAACTGCCATCCTACAGCTAAGGTGGGGATTTGGTCTTTCTAAGTCAGACATACCCCTTCTCCACCAATACATATGCAACCTCTACCACCCACCTCCAAGCCTATTCCAGAAGGCTCCCTTCCACCCAAATCATGAGGGATGTCACTAAGGGGAAGGGTTTGGTAAACCCTCCCATGGACTTTGGGCAAGCAATAGGAAATACTGCCCTCATTCCTGGAAAAAAAATCTCTGCAGGCATGCTTTGGTGTTATTAGATTTCAGCTTCTTCCAGTAAACAGGACGTTACAGGAAATTGTCATGCTTGTG
The DNA here is from genome assembly GCF_028583685.1 of Petaurus breviceps papuanus. Classification (NCBI taxonomy): domain Eukaryota; kingdom Metazoa; phylum Chordata; class Mammalia; order Diprotodontia; family Petauridae; genus Petaurus; species Petaurus breviceps. The sequence goes on from NW_027187285.1 coordinate 2,579,175, forward strand.
AGGTTTGACCTCTCAGCATTTTGTTGAAGTCCAAAGGCCCTCGTGTGGAAGAGGACAGAGGCCCTGCTTGTGTGGGGTGAGTCAGAAGCCTTCCTCACAAGGGCCAAGTGGCTCAAATAAAATAGAAGCTGACTTACCCCTTTGAGGAGCCCTCAAACCAAACCAAACTGAGACATATTCAGAGCCAAAAATATTTGGATAACTGCTTAGGACATTTTTCTCTTTGCTTTCTTGTCCTGGTAGAGGCAATGAGCAAAGAAACAATCTTTGCTAAGTTCCCATTGTGGTCAATGATTGAGACTTAAGAGGGGCTTCATAGAAAGACCAAATGAGCCAGGCAATGCCAAAGGGGAAAAAATCCTTTTATTTTAAGGGCTCTAGGGTAAGCCAAATAGTTTAACTGGGGCCACCAAGGGAGGACACAAAGGGAGGCAGAGCCTATAAGGAAAGGGTACTATATCAGCAGGCATCATCCATACTGAGGAAACAGCTGTCGCCTCCAAGACTGGAGCAGCCCACCAACCCATCCTACCCAATGGGGCCAGGACTGATACTTCCAAAGACGGATAAGGAAGAGCAGAATGAGGGTACAATGAGGGGCAACTCCAGAGTTCAGTTTTCAGTCCATGGCAAGGAGGAAGGGCTCTATAGTGATCTTGAGAGAAGTTACCCCTAGAATATCAGCAATTAATTGCTTACAGTTGTAGAGGATTCACATGTAGCCAGGGGCTCCACGTGTAATGAGGCCCACATGTTATGAGGGCTGTCCCCCTCCCAACATGTAGCATGAGTGTGTCATTGTGTGGTTTGAAAGCAGGCAGAATAAACATCTAGCTTCTTCTTCCTCCATCCTTCTCCAAGAGACACTTTCATTCCTGCCAGAATGGGAAGTAGGAAGTTGGGGCTAAAGGCCTCTCTGCTCTCCTCAGAGAGAAGGGGTACAGAGTTAGAAATATATCTATCTGCCACCTTATTTATTGCTAGTCTAGGTGACATGATAGGGTTCCATCTCACTTCTGATTATTCTGTCATTTGGGGGAGAAGGGGGAATCCCAAGCTCTATAGTCAAAATTTTACCCCTTTCCTAACAACAGTTTTACAGTTAGCACACACATAGCAAATAGCAAAGAAACTCATTTATCCAAATCATAGCAAAACAGAAATCAGAAAAGGTAAACACAGGAGAATACATACTAGACAATAAAGAATGAAGGAGATCGCCCATTGGGAGTGAGATAATTCAAGTCAACAAAGACAGAGAGTTCCTAAGAATTCTCATCTAGTCTAAGGCATGACTGAACAGGGATCCCCTCTACCCCAACCTTGTCATTTAGCCTTTGCTTAAACATTTCCACTGATGCAGACTGCCCCCTTCTAAGGCAGCCCATGCACTTCTGGCTAGCTTTAATTGTTAGAAAATTTGTCCTTACATCAAACTGAAATCTCCTATCCTGTGTTTTCAACCTAGTACAACTAGATCTCACCCAAGGGAAAACTTCCTAAAGTCTCTACTCTAGCAAGCTAAGAGTAGGGACATGATGGAGATTGCCAGCTCCTCTCAGGTCTTCCCAGAATCTTTTCCTTCAACAGCCTGAGATGGGATTGGCCTCTTCTGTCTTCCCTCTCAAAGCTGAAAGCCAGAAACACCCAAAATGACTTGATATGTGAAAAGTCCCAAAGAACACTTTAAATTTGAAGAGTCCTGAAGAGAATTAAAGAAGGTTGGAGCTCTCCCAGTCTCACCAATTCTTCCCTGCCCCTCATGCAGGGCAGCACATTCATCTCTACCAATAATGAGAGAGTCCCCTACAAATGGGCTTTGACATAATGGTTACACACTATTATGATGTTTCTAGGATTGCTTGAATCTATCTTTACCACATGCATGAAAGCCCCTCAAGGAAGAAAGGAAGGAAAAAAAGAAAAAATTATTGTATTGATTATGTGTCAAGCACTGTGCTCTGGGAATGAAAATACAAAAAAGGGACAGTCCCTGACCTCAGGTAGCTTACATTCAAATAAAGAAAAACAACATAGGGGCAGCCAGGTGGCACAGTAAATAGAGCTGGAGTCAGGAAGACCTGAGGTCAAATACGGCCTCAAACAATTCTCACACACACACACACACACACACACACACACACACACACACACACAC
>NW_027187285.1:2581342-2584665 GCF_028583685.1 Petaurus breviceps papuanus
ACACACACACACACACACACACACACACACACACACACACACACACAAAACTAGCTGTGTGACAATGGGCAAGTCACTTCACCCCAATTGCCCTGCCCTTCTCCCTCCAAAAAGCAAGGGAAAAAAAATATAACATATAGAGGAGTGGTGATGGGACAAGAGTATTTTGATTTGAAAAGTTACAGTGGAACCATAGGGCAATCAATTGACACCTCCTTTCCAGGAGCAATGTAATGTTGATTTGATTACAGTTTCCAGACAGAAAAGCGGGATGGGGAGGGGAGGGAAGGGAGGGTAAAGTGGGGATGAAAGGGTGGTTTACAATGACCTGAAAGGGAGATGCCTGTGAAGCATGGTCTATTGCCTAGGGCAACCTAAATAAGGTGACATGAAAAGGGTCAAGTGTAAAACAGGCAAGGGCAAGGTGTCCTTCAGGCAAGTCTGATTGGTTTACCTATCTCTACTATCACAGCCAGAAGATTGCCAAATAGACAGGAACCTAGACGTTTCTGACTTGGAAAGTTGCAGGCATAGAAGATTCCAAGTATGGTGAGTATAGATTGATGGGAGGGAGCAGAGAAGTCCAGAAAGGAGGCAGAGCAGAATGGAAGGGGTATTATGTAAAAAAGAGGTCTTATGGTAAGGCATAGTCTAAGAATGAAGAAAACTTGGATCCCCATTTTTTTCCTGTAGCATAATAGGTTCCAAGCAATCTCAAACCTAAGAGAACATGAAATCTTATAGGGAAAGGGAAGTTGAAGAGACCTCTGACTCCACACACTATATCATGACTTCATGCAGAATGTTGAAAAGAAAGGAGAAGAAGCAGGAGCTTTGGAGTCTCTACAGACATATCTATATAGGCCATAAAAGAACTACCTCATTTGCTCCCCAAACCAGTTACTTCAGCCTATCTACACACAGCTGAGTTTCACAATCTCAGAACTCCGAAGGACCTCAAAGGTCATCTAGTCTAAGGCATGACTGAACAGGGATCCCCTCTATCCCATCCCTGTCATCTAGCCTTTGCTTAAACATTTCCACTGATGCAACTGCTCCCTTCTAAGGCATCCCGTGCACTTCTGGCTAGCTCTAATTGTTAGAAAATTTGTCCTTACATCAAACTGAAATCTACTATCCTGTGTTTTCAACCCGATACAACTAGTTATAATGAGTAACTAAGTACAATGGTAACTTGTTATAATGGGTAACTAATAAAATGGGTAGAGAGGGACAGAATTCTAGAGGCTTTGGATCAAGAGCAGAGTTGTAATCACTTGGAAAATTCTTGAAAGCAAGACTGCATCCCAATCTCAGGTCATTGTCATATGTACTGTAAGAATCTGTGGGTGTGATTATTGAGTTGATGAAGGACTGGAGGTGAACAAATGCTGTGCCGATTTTTAAAAAAAAAGGGGGGGAAAGGGTAAAGAATTCAAAATACAGATGTCAGTGTGCTTCCTTTCATAGTCACTTTGGAACTATATCATGAAAAGTACTATTTGTGAGTATTTCAAAGTGATCACTAAGAGCTAGTGTGACTTCCTGAAGAACAGGTCACACCAAATCACAATTCTAGAGGATTCATGATGAAACATGCCACCCCTCTTGACAGAGAGGTTATGACCTCCAGCTGCAGATCAAGACAATTTTTTTGGACATTGCCAATGTGGAAATTTGTTTTGCTTGACTATGTATATTTGTTACAAAGGTTTGGAATTTGTTTTTACTTTTGAATTAGAGTTAGAGGAGGTGGGAAGAAGAGAAAGTGGGTTTTTATTCATTGAAAAATAATATTAGGGGGCGGCTAGATGGTGCAGTGAGTAAGAGTGCCCGGCCCGGAGTCAAGAGGACCCGAGTTCGGTTCCGGCCTCAGACACTTAACACCCACACAAAAAAACTAGCTGTGTAACCTTGGGCACGTTACTTAACCCCAATTGCCCTCCAAAAGGCAAATAATAATAATAATAACATTATTATTATCAAATTATTTTGAAGTTTTCCTTAATTTAAAACTTTTATTTTTATTTTAAAGAATGAGTCATGCTAGACTAACCTCATTTTTTCCATAGGCTAGTAAGCCTATGTATTAGTTATCCATTGTACTAGTGACCTATTGTAACTAGTCGTACTGGGTTGAAAATACAGAGCAATAGATTTTGTTTGATGTAAGGACAGATTTTCCAATAATTAGAGCTAGCCTGAAGACTGGTAGATCAGGAAATGTCACAGGTATGGCATGCCCAGATTCCATCAAAGCATTTGAAAAAAAATATCTGATGTTGTTCTTAAGGACAAGATAAAGAGATGTAAGACAGACAAGCTATTGTTGGATAGATTTGAAAGTAGCTGAATATGTGGACCCAAAAGATCATCATTAATGGGAACAATATCACATTGGAGGGATATCTGCAGGAATATGTACTTGGACTGTGCCATTTGGCATCTTTATCAATGACTTGGATGAAGGTCCATTCTGGATGGTCACACAATTTTCAGATAACATGGAGCTGTACAATCTGTCACACAGAATGACCAATTCAGGTCCCAAAACAAACAAGGTGGAGTTTCATAGGGATAAATGTATAGTACTACCCTTGGGTGCAAAAAAGTCAATTTTATAAATAAAGATTAATAAGGATATGGTTAAACAACAATCCAAATGAAAAAGATCTAAGAGTTTTAGTGAACTCTTAAGCTCAATATGAGTCACAAGTGTGACATGGTAGCCGAGAGAGCTGTCAGTCTTAGACTGCATTAGCAGAGGCATGGCATCCAGAATGGGAGAGGTGATGGTCTTGGTGAACAGCTTCTGACTAGATCAAAACTCATCCTGAATATTGTTTTATCATAGATCTAGCATTATAAGGGGCCCATAAATTCTAGCCCCTTCATTTTCCAAGTGAAAGGGCTACAGTGAGGATTAGAAAGGTTAATTAGCTTACCAGAGGTCATATATCCTAAGAAAAAAAGGAAATAAGCCTTTATTAAGTATTTAGTGTGTGTCAGGCATTGTGTTAAGTGCCCTATAAATGTTATCTTATTAGGTCTTCACGACAACTCTGAGAGGCAGGGGCTATTATCATCTCCATTTCATATGCATATATATAAATACGTTTATATGTGGATATGTATGTGTATGTGTATATATGTATATGTATGTATGCATATTGTATATGTATGTGTATGTGTATATATGTATGTATACATATTGTATGTGTATGTATCTGTATATGTATGTAGATGTGGATATGGATATGGATATGGAAATGGATATGGATATGGCTATGGATATGGATATGGATATGGATATGGATATGGAT
>NW_027187285.1:2584675-2594011 GCF_028583685.1 Petaurus breviceps papuanus
TGGATATGGCTATGGATATGGATATGGATATGGATATGGATATGGATGTGGATATGGATGTGGATATGGATGTGGATATGGATATGGCTATGGATATGGATATGGATGTGGATATGGATGTGGATATGGATATGGATATGGATATGGATATGGATATGGATATGGATCCATTGGATATGGATATGGATATGGGTGAAAGAGAGGCAGATAAAGGTAAAGTGACTTCCCAGGGTCACACTCAGTAAGTATCTGAGGTCAGATTTGAATTGAGGCCTTCCTGACTCCAGACCTACTACTCTTTCCACAATGCCACCTAGTTTCTTATAATCATGAAAACAATTAGAGGAGAAAAGAAGGAGATACTTCTCACTATCACGTAAAATTGAAAAACTTTTTTGAGAGCAAATAAATACGCTAGAATTAGAAGGAAGACAATTAATTGGGAAACCATCTTCAGCCTCCCTTTCAAGGATTCCTGCACCTTACTCTTCTTCATACTCTCTAACTTACAACCAGATTGGCTACTTACCCCAAGAACATTTCATCTGCCATTTACATGCCTTATGAGCATGTTTCCCCATGACTAGAATGTATATCCCTCTCACCTTATAGAATTCCCAGTCTCCTTTATCATTGAGATCAAAGACCACTTCCTACAGGAAGTTTCTCCTAATCTCTCTGGTTCCTAGTCCCCCAACTCTGGTAATTATCATGTATATGTTCTCTACCTGCTATTGTATATATTTTCTATTTATTTTTCTGTATTTGTGTTGATTTCCCCCAAAAAACTACAAACTCCCCGAAGGCAGGGACCCTCTTGATTTTTTTTTAATCCTTAGAATCTTGAGCAGTGCCTGGCACAAAATAGGTATTAAAGAAACGATTGATGAATGAAAGACTTGTCAGACATAGAAATGCATTCCTTCTCACAGCACTGTGTGTCATTAAAATGAGTTTGTTCGGGAGATCATACTGACTCCTTGTTACATCAGTGCAGAGCCTTGGGTCTGGTAGCACAGCATGATTTCCCTGGCACAGATCAGGCTCTGGGAAAGGCAGAGAGAAATCCAATTCCGGTTCTAAAGAGAATCATCTGGCCCCAAGAGCATGCCTTGTTTATGGGAGACCAGACAGCTCTGCCCCTGGTTCAGTGCTCCCAGTCCATTGCACCAAGTCCAGGGACCCACCATGCACACAACGAGAGCAGTGAAGCCGTGAAAGGCAGACCCTGAGTTTATAGCCAAGTTGGCCCTATGGTTTTCTCCTCAGGGACAGTGTGTGAGAGGCCAGTGGTAGGAAGAGGAGAAGCCAATCGCGTTAGCACACAGGAGCCAGCTAGGGAGGGAGGGAGAACACAGATCTGGAACAAACTCACTTTGGAGGGATTTATTTAATTTCATTCAACAGACAGAACACTTATTCTATGCAAGGTGTTATACTAGGCCAAGGAGGGGATACCAAAACAAATATAACAGTCTCTGCCCTCATGGGGTTTGCAGATTAGCATGGACTATATGCATGTTCCTAAGCAGCTATAACAAAGATAGAATATGATAATAACAAAAGAAACATAGAAAAAAAGCACTACAGCAGTCAAATAGTCATTAGTGGTTTTCTATACATTCAGTGCAACTTAGAATAGTTCCTTGCATAGGACAGGTGCTCAATAGATGTTTGTTGAATTTAATTGAGGTCTTTACTGAGCACCTACTGTATACCTGTTCCTGTACTAGACCCCAGAATACACATCAGAGTAGAAAACGTAAAAAGAAAATGAGTCTCAGACATCAGTGTATTTGTACTCTAGCTGTTGACACAAGGCTAATAAACATAAAATATGTAATGCCCAAAAAATTGTTACAAAAAGAGCTAACCAGCGGGGGTTCAGTCCTTGCAAGTCAACATCTCTTACATTTCAATAGACCATAAGCTCCTTGAGGGCAGGAATTATTTCCTTCTTATTTTTGTGCCCTGGCACCTAGCACAGTACCCTGCACATAGTAAGAGCTTGATAGGCTTTTGTTGAGTTATCTATATGTAATGGTTCATGCCTTTTAAGCACATTGTCCTTTCTAATCTATACTACTCAGACTATTACAATAAAAAGTTCAATTGAATTTGCCTTCCCTGAACACATACCAACTGAAGAGTGGAAGGTGGGAGAGTGATAACAGAAAAATGCCCCGAGATTTAAGACATTGATAATCCACTTTAGAAAATTAAGAGACAACTGGTTCTAATTTAAAGTTGGGTGTTTAGGACAGTAGGGTAGAGCCCAAGTCAAAGTTCTACTCCTGGAATAACACTGCCTATGAGAACAATGATCTCTGCTCATTCATCATCACCTCTAGTAATGATAACCAGGCTTGTGCAAACAGCAATCACTCTATGCATCGCGTGAGGCGAGTGATCAAGAATGGCAGCCAGATTTCACACTTGAGGACAACCCTTTCTCTAAGTGAAGCACTGTCAAAGGAAAAATATCTATACACGGAATGGTGATTCATTTAACTCTTGCCACTGCTATGGGGGAGAGAGGAGTGAGGCAGAGAGAATCACAACCCCAGAGTGATCTTAAAAGACTGGGGTAACTTGGGGCAGCCAGGTGGTGCAGTGGATAGAGGGCCAGCCCTGGAGTCAGGAAGACCTGAGTTCAAATCTAATCTCAGACACTTACTAGTTGTGAGACCTTGGACAAGTCACTTAACCCTGATTGTCTCTACCCTCTCTGCCCCACCAAAAAAAAAGGGAGATAACTAAGCAAGAGGTTTCCTCTGCAATACATCACGAGCTTTAGGGAACTCAGTACCTGTAGCAGTAATCCTTTTCACTTTTAATAACAATAGCTGGCACTTTCATATCCTTTGAAGATTTTTGAAACATTTACATCCATTATATCATTTGATTCTCACCACAACCTTGTGGAATAGGTACCCCAAGTATCATCCTCTCCATTTCCAGATGAGGAATCAGATATGCTGGGACCTCATTTAAAATTTTCAATGTGCTTTACATAAATTATCTTACTTGTTCCTCACAATTACTCAGTCGGATGCTATTATTACACTCATTTTACAGTAGAGGGAACTCAGGCCAAAAGAGGTTAAATAACTTGCCTGTGTTCACACATGGAAATGTCATAGGGGAGTTTGAAACCAGGTGATCTAAATCCAGGTTCTTTCTACGATGCTACAGGGCTTCTTTTACAGAACTCCTGAATCATTCCACTAAGAATGTAATTTTTAGGGGAGGCTTGGTGGGGCAGTGAATAGAGCACTGACCCTCGAGTCAGGAGGACCTGAGTTCAAATCCAGACTCAGACACTTAACACAAAACCTAGCCTTGTGACCTTGGACAAGTCACTTAACCCCAATTGCCCTCCAAAAAAAAAAGAATGTAATTTTAGGAATTTTTCCTCCTATGAAGCTGAAATTCACCCTTCTCTCATTTGTTGTTATTGCTTAGTCATTTCAGTCATGTCTGACTTGTTGTGACCCCATTTAGGGTTTTCTTGGAAAAGATATTGGAGTAGTTTACCATTTCTTTGTCAAGCTCATTTTACAGATGAGGAAATTGAGGTAAACAGTATTAAGTGACTTGTCCAGGGTCACACAGCTAGTAAGTGTCAGAGGCCACATTTAACTCAGGTCTTTCTGCCTCCAGCCCCAGTACTTTATCTACTGTGCTACCTAGCTGCTCTCTGTCAAAGTATGTCAGAAGTGGAAGGGACCTTTAGGATTATCTAACCCCCTTGCCTCAGAGAGAAGGAAACTGATAACAGCTGAGATTTATTTAGCACTCTACCATTTACAACATATTTTATATCCATTGTTTCATTGTTCTGATCCTCACAAAGACCCAAAGAGGGGAGTGGTGTGTGTGTGTGTGTGTGTGTGTGTGTGTGTGTCCTAAGTGCTAGGGATATAATTAATAAAAAGGACAGCCCCTGCCTCAATAATCTACAAAATATAACACACAAAAGGTGACAGGAAGGGGGTCAGGGGAAATCCAGCATGGGGACATCTTGTTCCATGGAATTGACATCAGGCAGGGCAGTAGATGCAAAGTGGAGTGATCTGATAGCCCAGTTTCTGCCCTCTATAAAAGAAGGCAATGGGAAGAATTTGATACCAATTATCACTGCTCTCCTCTGGACACTCTCCCCAGAAACCATGGATTCACATTCAATTCCTCATTCTTTATTCTCCTAGCCACCATATCTAATCATTCACCAGGTTTTGTTGATTCTACCTCCACATCTCTTGAATCATTCTGCTTTCTTCATTTGCACGGCTACTACCCTAATTCATTCCCTTAGCACCTCTCACCTCGACCCTTCAATAACCAACTAATTCATCTCCTTGTCTCCATTTTCTCCCCCCTCCAAATCATTCTCCACCTAAATGCCAAATAATATTCCTAAATCATAGGTCTGACCATGTCCTCCTCTTGCTCACAAATCTTGTGGCTTCCTGCTATGTCTAGGATAAAAATGCAAACTTCTCTGTCATTGATAATCCATAATCTGGTTCCAACCTAACTTTTTATGTTGATGTCACATTACTCCACCTCTCACTGCATTACTGCCAGACCGACCCACTTAATGTCCCTTGTACATGACATTCTACCTTCTACCTCCATGCCTAAGCTATCCCCAGTGGCTGGAATGAACTTACCCTCATATCACCTCTTTCAATGCCCCCCTTTCCTCCAAGCACAAAGTGATGCTTTCTACATCTGGATTTTACTAATCCTGTGAGTTCTTAATTCCCTAGTCCCACCTCAAATTCACTTCCTATTTACCTTAGATAGATTTCATATTGACTTCTGTGTGTGTGAGTGTGTGTAGCCTAAGATTTTACCATCTACCCCACTGCTGAACCCTACTGATAAACTTTCTTTCATTTGTTGTCTCTTTCAAGTAGAGTGTGAGCTCCCTGAGAACAGTAGTTTTCTCAGTTTTTCTATTTATATTACCAGGCCTGACATGATGCTGGGCATGTAGGAAGCTCTTAATATTTTTTCATTCATTCATGCTTTTTCATCCCTCCAGGAGAAGATAGGCTCCTTGAGTTTATTTTGTTTTATTTTATTGCTTTTTAGAGGAGGGAAGGAAGGGCAATTGGGGTTAAGTGACTTGCTCAAGGTCACACGGCTAGTTTTGTGTTAAGTGTCTGAGGCTGGATTTGAATTCAGGTCCTCCTGACTCCAAATGTTTCATTTTTGTGTCTGGATATCCAGAGCTTAGGACAGGGTTTGATACTTTTTGAATGAATGAATGTTCTACACAGTGCCAAGCTCAGACTTGAATACACAACAGACCTTGGCCAATGAATAAGTGAACATTGGGAGGTTAACAGAATGTTCCCTACAGAGTACATGAGCTACCAGGATCATCCCATTCTCTTGGATTCCAAGATGGGGGCAGGGAGAGGGAATATGTCCATGCTCTGAATTCTAAGATGGCATTTTAGGAAAGAAAAGACTCCAACTCACCCAGAACTTAGTTCTCAGGAACACAGGAGCCATTCTTTCTTCTTCAATGTCTTCCTCATAATAAAGGACACAGTTTCTAGAAGGCAGAATCGGGGTGTAGAAAAGAAAGCATGAGAATGATAAACCTTGTCCTTCAGTTCTGAGTCCTACCAAATAAGTGTTCCATAGCACTTGACTGTATCATATTTTGTTAAATGTCAGACAATATTCTCCAGTCAATTTTGTAAGTGTGGATTCAATTGAACAAAGATTTTTTTATATGCCCGATATGTTCAAAGCATTGTGCAAAGCACTAGAGATCAAAAAAATACTAAAAATAAACAGTCTGTGCCTTCAAGGATACAGAAATAGATACACATACACACACATATATACATAAATACATGTATATATATATATACATATACATGTGTGCTTGTTTATATATAATTGCTAACATTTATATAGCACTTAACTCCATAGCAGGCACTGTGCAAGCTCTTTACAATTTGATCCTCACAACCAACCTGGGAGGTAGGTAATAAAACTGAAGCAAGAGGCGGCCAGGTAGCACAGCGAGTAAGAGCACCAGCTCCAGTGTCAGGATGACCTGGGGATCGAATCTGGGCTCAGACACTTAGCATCCACCCAGAAACACCTGGCCATGTAATCTTGAGCAAGTTACTTAACCCCAATTGCTTAGGGGTGGCCAGGTGGCTCAATGAGTAAGAGCACCAGCTCCAGTGTAGGGTTGACCTGGGGATCAAATCCGGGCTCAGATACTTAGCACCACACCCAGAAATAACTGGCTGTGTAACCTTGAGCAAGTTACTCAACCCCAATTGCTAAAAAAAAAAAACTGAAGCAAACAGGGGTTAAGTGGGTTGCAGGGTCACACAGCTAGTCTGAGGTTGTATTTGAACTCAAGTCTTCCTGACTCCAGACCTGGCATTCTAATCACTGTGCCACCTAACTATCCTATATGTGTGTATACATATATACATACATATATATAAGTGTATATATACATATATGCATATATGTGTTATAGAAATACAGACATTTTTATTTCTATAACACATAGAAATTCTATAACATTCATAGAAATATGAATGCCTTCATATCCTCAGACAGGCTTGAAGATAAGTGTCTTCTCCTATACCACAGCATCTATTATAAAATTAGATAGCCATAAATGTTTAGCAATTGTAAATTCAGATGAAGCTTGAGGAAGTTAAATTTATGACAAAGAAAATAAAATCTTGTCTCACCCAGCGAGGAGTTAAAACTGAGTGTGATACCACCCCAAGAGGTGGTACAAGACAAAATTATAAATTGGTTCAAGAACCCTTAGTATAAATTGCTAGATAATAGAGTCCTAAAGGGTTACTAAAAACCTTAGAGGATGTCCTTAAACCTAAAGATGACAAGAGGGAAAACCAAATGATACTTCCATACTCCCCTCTCAGAAACAGGTTTTTGGATTATAGACTCATAGTTTTATAGGTGGAAGAGATTTTAGAGGCCCTCTAGTCCAGCCCTCTGATTCTGCAAATAAACTGAGACCCATAGAAGTTAAGTGACTTTCCAAAGGTCCTTATCCCTTATCCACTGAGTCCAAATGCAAAATTCTTTCTACTACATTCCAGTAGCTGGAGTAACTGAAGGGGCTAATCTCAAGCGGCATTTCTGTTAAATGGTTGAAATGATACTCCAAGGAGTTCTGAATTGCTGGGTTCTGATTTACTTTGTAAATAAATCTGATACTTTAGGATCTGATTTTGTTAGACTAGATGCCTTCTAGACTGTTCCCCTGGCCCACTGGAATTCTAGCATCTATGCCTGGAATAGTTCTGGGTTCTCTTTTATATTTTATTAAAATGAAATAACAGTTGCTGCTAGATATCCCAAGGAATTCTGAAGTTTTCACTCTGCTTGTAATTGCATACTTTATAGGAAATGGAAATTTAAAAAACTATTTTTTCAAGTTGTTTAGTTTTCCATTCTATACAATACCCTGAAACATGCCTTTAACCTGGAAAATAGGTTAAAAGAAAATAGTACAAAGCAGCCAGACTCTAGGGGTAGCTGCTAGTAGGCAGAAGAGAATGTGCACATGGGAGTAATGAAAGTGTTCTCACCCCAGGCAACATTGTGGAGCAGCAAGGGGAATGCAACTTAAAGTTACAAGTCCTGGGTTCAAGTTGCAACTTTGCTACTTGCTAGCTGGGGGACCTTGGGTAAATCATTTAATCTCTCTGAGATTCTCTTTCGTTATCTGGGGGAAAAAACCCCAGACGGAATCATATTTAAACTACCTACCCCTCCAGCACTACTGTGACCTTCAAATGAAATAATTTGTGCCAAGCATTCTATGAATGACCATCTATTTAATAATATGAATAAGCCTTAATGAATAGATAATTCATAAAACTAAGAAACTGTGGCTTCTCATTAGTCAAATCTTGAAATATATCTGATTTATAAGCAGAAGTTTCCTGTCCATTATAATGAATTGGAAAACACCACTCTGACCTTCTGTTTATAGAAAAAAAAATGTAAGAGGCATAAACATAATAGACTTAGAATCAGAATACTGACTGTCTTCCACCAGTTAGCCTCTTAGAGTCACTCACTCTGTGACTTTACAGAAGTCATTGGTCATTCTTTGTTTCTGTTTTTCTATGAGGAAAAGGAGAAAAAATTGTGTATATCATTTTTGTGATGGACTTGAAGGACATGAGTGGGCAGAGAATGTGTAACGAATTACATTTGATTATATCTGACAGCCTACAAAGTGCTTTCTCCTATGTAATCTCTTTCAATCCCAGAAATCACAGCCTTAGAACTGGAAAGAATGATAACAAGAGTTACATGCTGTATGCACAACCCTGTGCTAAAGACTGAGGAGCACCCGATCGTAGAAAATAGAACTGGACGGGCTCCCAAAGAGTCTCATGGGCCTTAATGATTTTATTTTATTTTTAATATTGTTTTATTTTTCCCAATTACGTGTGAAAACAATTTTAACATCCATTTTTTAAAATTTCCTTTCCAAATTCTCTCCCTCCTTTCCTTCCTCTCCCTGCTTCCTGAAACCATTAGCAATTTGACATAGGTTATACATGTATAATCATGCGAAACATATTTTCACATTAGCCATGTTGTGAAAGAAGACACATACCCAAAAAATGAAAAAAATAAAGTGAAAAATAATATGCTTCCATGTACATTCAGACTCTGTCAATGCTTCCTCTGGAGATGGATAGCACTTTTCATCATGAGTTGATGGTACTATTTTGATGATGACTCAATGTTGATGATGATAATTGATATTTATATGGCACTTTAAGGTTTGCAAAGCACTTTTCAGTTTTTTATTTGTTCTTCACAATAACACTCTAAAGTTGTTGTTGTGTTTGTCCTTTGTTCTCGAAGAGATGGTATCAGGGAAATGATGACATGACTTGCAGTTAACTTTGATTTGAGTGAGGGAGGGCTGTGCAAAGTCACCAGCCTCACTCTCTCCTTCAGAGCCATCCAGGTCCAGTGGCCAGATATTCATCAGGACAACTGGAGATGGCCCAGGATGCAATGGGAGATCTTTGGCCTTTTTAGGCTAAGGCCTTTTCAAGTCCACATTTTACAGACAAGAAAACTGAGGCCAAGGGCAGCTAGCTGGTACAGTGAATAGATCACCAGCCCTGGAGTCAGGAGGATCTGAGTTTAAATACAGCCTCAGACACCTGACACTTAACTAGCTGGGTGACCTTGGGCAAGTCACTTAACCCCAATTGCCTTGCCTTCTCCTCTCCAAAAAAAATCGGGGGGGAAGGGAAAGGGAAGAGAAGAGAAGGGAAG
>NW_027187285.1:2599011-2640991 GCF_028583685.1 Petaurus breviceps papuanus
GGCAAGGGAAGGGAAGGGAAGGGAAGGGAAGGGAAGGGAAGGGAAGGGAAGGGAAGGGAAGGGAAAGGAAGGTAGGGGAGTGGAGGAATAAATAGTCTTCTTTCTTAGGGGCAGCTAGGTGTTACAGTGAATATATTGATCACTAGCACTGGAGTCAGGAGGACGTGAGTTCAAATACTATCTCAGACACTTGACACTTAACTATCTGTGTGACCTTGGGCAAGTCACTTAACCCCAATTGCCTTGCTTTCCACCCAGAAAAGAAAAGAAAACTGAGGCCTCAAGAGATTAAGTGACCCTTAAATTTTACAGATACGAAAACTGAAACTCAGAGAGGTCGAATTGCTTGCCCAAGGTCACACAAATAGCAACAAAGTTTGTACTAAAACCCAGGTCCCCTGGCTCCAAAACAAAGGTTCCTTCCACTACATTCTAGGAGGATAGCTATGTGGAATGATGAGAGAATACATAATAAGGCAAATATATCCCCCTACTAGGCACATTGGTCCTGACATTTCACTATTGAGTGACTCATTTGGATTAATGCATTCCCTCCAGGATTCACTCCATCCTGCGTCTTCTCCCTCCCCCCACCACACACACATAGAGACAATTAACTAAAACCCATCTTATCCTTAGCTTTCCTTAAACACATCTGACACCTTTACATGAACCTTTTTTTTATTAGATTAACCCAAAAAGAGAGCAAGACCCTAAGGGGATGAGAAACAATACAAGTAAATTTTTATATGGACAAGAAAGAAGAGATGGTCTAGATCTAAGCCTACTGGGAGAATCACAGCATGTGAGCACTTGGCAGCCAAGGCTGGGATGTTGAACAGGTAAAGGGAGACCTGGGAAAGGAAGTGGTGGGGCATGAAAACAAACAAAGCCAGCTCCTTTGAGTAGGAGTTCCAGGTAGAGACCTGGAACAGATGGAGAAGCAGAGATGACGTGATTAGTCCAAGGATGAGGCCAAACTGGAGACTTACTTCCTTAGGGTCAGGTTGTCCTAACCCTGAGACAAGTGGTTGTCCTAAAAGGCACAATGTGCCATCAACCCAGAATCAAGCATCAGACTCAAACAAAAACTAACAAAGCAGGGGTCACTGTAGCCAATCTCCTGTCTCAGCACCTAAAGTCAATAATCAATCACTAAATCATTATTGAGTCCCTACTGTGTTCCCTACTGAGCCCAGTACTAGGAGGAACAGGTTACAAATCACTTACCATCCTATGTGACCGTGGACATATTACAGCCTCTGCTGCCTTCATTTTTATTTGTAAAATGAGGGGGTTGACCTAGATGACCCCCACCCTTCCAGCCCTATCTATGATCCTGACAAAGAGGTAATAGGATTGGATGGCATATTAAGACATATCTTTTTGGACATGGCCAATGAGGAAATTTGCTTTGCTTAACTATATATGTTTATAATGAAGATTTTATCTTTCTTTCCCAGTTGGTGAGGAGAAATGAGGAAAGATGGGAAGGGAAAAAAATGGATTTTCATTGATTAAAAAAAGTTTTAATTAAAAAAGAATACTTCTTGAAGAAAGTATTTTTATATAAAAGCAAAAGGAAAAACAATAAATCTTGGATCTTGTGTAGCAATTTATAGCTGTAATGGGACTTTACTCCTACAACAACTCTCACAAGATTAGTGTCTTCAAGCCTGGAGGCTGGAAAGGAGGAAGGTAGGTCAAATCCTTTTATAAACTAGATCTGAGATTCAGTGGTTTGGGGAACTCCCAGGGAGGACATTCCCTCTATGAATGCTTAATGGTCCTTCCTTTGCAACTTGGTCTCGAGTACCACCTAGGACACTTAAATATGAAGTGACTTTCCCAGGGTCACACAGTCAGTACGTATCAAAGGGCAATCTTCATGACTTTGAGGCCAGCACTCTGCACTGTTCCCATGCCCCAAGGTATAAGCTTTACTATCCTCATTTTATGAACGAAGAAACTTTGGACCTGAACAATGAAGGAACCGACCTCAATCTGGAACTGAGACCTAGGTCCTTGGGGCCCAAGCAGAGCTCTTCCCATTGATATCCTCTATTACTTTTTGTCTGTTTCAATACCTCCCAACTTTTGTTGTTCAGTCATTTCAGTCATATCTGACTCTTTATTACCTCAGTCAGAGTTTTCTCGGCAAAGATACTGGAGTGGTTTGCTGTTTCCTTCTCTAGCTCATTTTACTGATGTGGAAACTGAGGCTAACAGAGTTAAGTGACTTGCCCAGGTCATACAGCTAGAAAGTGTCTGAGGCAAGATTTGAACTCAGGAAGATGAATCTTCCTGACTCCAGGCCCAGCACTCTGTGCACTGCATCACCTAGCTGCCTAGCTCATCACTATTGTCATATTATTTTCAAATTGTTTCACATTCTTAAGTCTTGTCTCCTCAGCTAGTCTAGGAGCAAGGATGGCAGCAAGGCTTTTCCCTGAGAGCACCTAGCTCAGAATGTAGATGGGGCTGGATATTCAACACATTTCCATAAATACTTACTGGATAAATCAAATTCAGCTAAATACGTGGTTCTATTTCAAAAGCCCATTGGTGGGTTTTGACTATTCATAGTTTGTACTGGCATCACTCCAGCATGTGTAGTTCAAATAACATTTATTCAGAACCTTCCATATAAACCAGCACATTCCATCCCCAACTCCATTCCTTTGCTTAAGTGGCCCCCTCTGTCTGGAATGTATCCTCATCCTCCATTTACAGAATCTACAATTTCCATACAGTGCCACTTGGTACAGGAAACCCCTCCTGCTCATCCTCCCAACCCCCATCTACCCCTCCTCCCTCTTGAAATTATTTCATTGAACATTGTATTTACTTATCTTTGTGTTGTATTCCTCCAGAAGAATGGAAGCTCCTTGAGGACAGGGACCTTTCTTTTTTAGCATTGTCGTTATATTCCTAGGGTCAACAACAACAGCATCCCTAGAGCCTAGCACAGTCTAATAAATATTTTTAATTGAATTGAATTGAAAACTTTGAGGCTGAAGTTTCTGTTCCTTAGGCATTCACCATTCTACCTTGGTTCTTGTGTAAAACATTAAAAAAAAAAAAGTTGCCTTTCCTTCCCCATCCCAACCTTCCAGCTCCACTTTTGGGAGGAGTTTGTTTGGGGGCTTTGCCCCTTCGAGCAGCTCGGCTTCATCTTTCATCACCCTCGATGAATTTGAGAAGGGGGTAGGGCCCTTGGGCTCCCTGAAGCCCCAGGCTGGGAAGTTTAGGGTGTCATGTTTATATTTCACCTTCGTTAAAGACTGAGGCCAGACTGAGTGGATTTTGTGTTTGGCTTGTGGGTTTCATGTTCCAAGAGACAACTCTTCAATTGAGCTTTCATCTTTAGACTGGTTGGGAAATCTTCTGGGATACCAAAGAGCTGGGGCTGATTTCCTGGGTCAGATTCTCAGCCTATGGCAATACTGGGGGTCACTTAGGGAGTTGGAGATGCCAGGCCAAAGCCTAATGGTAAGCTCTGCATGGCCAGGGCAGATTTCACTTAAATAAGTTTCCCCTTATAGGGGCACCTAGGGGGCTATGTTGTTTAGTGTGACCTAAAATGAGACCATGACCTTTCTCTTTGGGAAGATGAAAACTGAATAAAGAGTTGAAGGAGGTAGGGCAGAAAGGTTTGATTAGATCAGGAAATGGAAACTTATTTTTTTTCAGACCTGACTTATCCAAAATCATTTGGCAGAATATTTACAGGATCTATTTTTACAGTAGCAAAGACCTAGGAATTAAGGGATGCCCATTGATAGGGAGTGGCTAAAAAAAATTATGTATATGAATACAATGGAATAGTATTGTGCCATGAGAAATTATTAAAAGCATGATTATTATTATTATCTTCATCTTATAGATAAGAAAATTGAGTTTCAGAGGAGATGAGTAACTTGACCGTGGTCACAGATCAATAAGTGTCAGAAGCAAGATTTGAACCCAGTCCTTCCAGACTTCAAACACAGCCTTTTCCCAGGATGCAAAAGAAAATTAGAATACTAGCCAGGAGACACAAGTTCTGTCCTCAGCTCTACCATTCATTGTATAATCACAAGCAAGTCACTGGGCCCAATTTCTTCATCTTTAAAAGCAGGAATTTGGGTTAGATCAGGGTTCCTTTTTTGTGTGTCATGGACCCCTTTGGCAGTCTAGTGAAGCCTAGGGACCCCTTCTCAGAATAATGTTTGAAGTAAATGCATGAAGTAAAAACACACAGGTTTACAAAAGTAATTGTATCAAAGTATGGCTAACAAAAAAAAATTTTAAGCAAGTTCGGGGACCCCAGGTTACACCCCCTTTCATTTCTGACCTTCCATAGCTATAAATGAGTCTCTGAGGTTGTCTGTGCATACCAACCAACTTTGTTCAACTCCATTTGGAAACAATAGAAATAGGTACAATTCAGAATCATTTAAGCCCCGCATTTTTGGAAAGTCTATCCTGATTTCAAATAACTAGTTCAACTACATTTCTCCCTTTCCCACCAGTTGTTTTAGTTTCTGTTAGACATAGTCTGGGCCTTTAAATCACCTACTCAGGGTTAACCCATTGAAGCCAAAGAATCTTAAGTGGTGCTTTAAGATATCAGATGGCCAAAGAGGTCACCAAGGGCTGCATTTGCCCAGAGAGTTTAAGTGAGTAACCCCTGCAGGATGCAAGCTAACTCCCAACTCTGCTGGCCCTTGGGTCAAATCTTCCCAATTGGGCTTTACTAATGTTGCCACCAGGAGGGGATGAATCAGAACACAGAACTTTCCTTGGGCAAATACTAATGCTATATGGAATCAGTGAAAATAAACCAACTGATTAGTTTTCCAATAAGTCTTTACTCTTTATTGAGTCAGTATTACTACTACCACTGTGGTAGTATGTTAAAATCAATGTAAAACTGGGATCAAAACCGGAAAGATATGGGTTCAAATCCTGAGTCTGACACATACTGACTGTGAACCTTGGGCAAGTCTGTCAGTGCTCCTGGCAACTCTCAAGGACTATAAGTTACAGAGAAGGCCAATCTGCACTGGAAGAGGGAGTTTTCACCTCCAGGAGATCACTTTACCAATGCAATTACAGCTTACCCTTATCCCCATCTCTATATCTATGCCTAGCCCTGGGTTACGTGGTATAAGCTTTGATTACAGGCATGAAAACCTCAGAGTTCATCTTTACCAGCTTCATCCCCTCTTCTAGCATTCCTCTGCCCTCTCTCCAACATGTAGGTCCCTGTTTCTGAGAGGTCTGTGCCTTTAAGAGGCTGGCTGGACTTATGAGCAACATAGGTCAGCCTGACACTGATAGTTATGCACAGTTCTCTATGAATGCAACAAATTCATTGCTGAGAGTCTTAAATTACTTCAACATGATTCTGCTTCTCAATTTTATTCCCCAAACCTGATTCTTCCTTAAATCTTCATGCCCTGGTCCTGTCTACCAGTTGAGAAGCAAGGTTGATAGACAGGGAACTTAGAATCAGACATTCTGGGTTCTTGAGCTTATAATCAGACACTGTGGGTTCTAGATTAGGGACTGAGGGATCTTTTTCTTTCTTCACTGGGTACTTTACATTGAGGAAGACTGCTGGGAGCTGCTAGATGAGGGACATGCAGTCGCAAATTGTATTCCCCCACCTGGCCATCATGTGTTCATGACTCATAAAGCCTCTGTTTTTTTGCACTTCTTTTTTTTCCTGATCTTTGGTAAATTCACACCCTGAGATGCAGCTGTCCAGATTATGACTTTTGAAGTGTCAAAAGAGCCCTAAGAGGACACCCTCAGCAACAAATCATCAGCCAGGACCACCAGAGATGGTAGCCGCAACAGCTGAGTCCAGCAAGGATCCAGCCAGCTTGACCTGGCAGTAGGTTAATCCATCAGTCATGAGATTCATCACATCCCAGAGGAGGTGGAAGAACCCAAGGAAGCTGCCACTCATCCTTCCTAACAATGTGTCCAGAAATAAACTTGGTAGGGAGCCTCCAAATAGAGAAAAGAACTCCTGAGGCCAGGGGCTGTGAAAAAGCCCTCAGGCACCTTTTTTCTGCGCCCGTGCCTTACCTCCTTTATGTCTCTCACAGTATTTGTGCTTTAATTTCAACACACTCTCCAGAGATTGAGTATATGCAGAAGTGAGAGTGCACTGTCTCAAAGGGAGATATTTTTGTGACTTCTTTCCTTGCTGAACCTCCTCAGGAAATGTTATCCTTGTTCAATCATGTCCAACTCTTCATGACCCCATTTGGAGTTTTCTTGGCAAGGATACTAGAGTGGTTTGCCATTTCCTTTTCTAGTTCATTTTAGGGGTGAGGAAACTGAGGCAGAGTTAAGTAGTAATTGTCTGAGGTCAGATTTGGACTCAGAAAGATGAGTCCTCCTGAGTCCAAGCCTAACTCTCTATCCATTGCGTCACCTAGCTACCTCTCCTCAGTAAATGCCATCTTATAAAATTAAATTGTATCACCTGATTGGTTAATAGTGGAGGAACACACTAGATAAGGACTCGAGCAATTATGTTAGAAATGACAAATACTCAGAGTTGCCCGAGAACTTAAACGAAGTGTGAGTTGTGGTCCTCTAAAAAGTAGGCCTGAGGAGATTAGGCAGCACAGTGAACAGAGCACCGGCCCTGGAGTCAGGAGGACCTGAGTTCAAATGCAGCCTCAGACTCCTAACACTAGCCGTGTGACCTTGGGCAAGTCACTTTACCCCAATTGCCCTTCCTTCCCCCTCCAAAAAGGGGGGGAAAAAGAGCAGGCCAGCAACCAGCAGTGTTAGTGGAATCTAGGTAAGCAGTCTATGGATGGGGAGTGGGCTTGTGCCACAATATTAAGAAGAGGGCAATAAAATTTCTATAACCTTCCCCTACAGAGTTGCCCTCTGAGCAATCTGATATTAATCACTGACATGTCAGCATAGGCTCTAACCATGCTAGGGCATTTTGGCATTTTCCTCTATTATTGTCCTGGGTGGGGCAGCTAGGTGGCACAGTGGATAGAGCCCCAGAGCTGGAGTCAGGAAGACTCATCTTCCTGAGTTTAAATCTAGCCTCAGACACTTACTAGCTGGGTAACCTTAGGTAAGTCACTTAACCTTGTTTGCCTCAGTTTCTCAAATCTCCTTACCGGGCATCATTGCTATTATTTGAGATGTAACATAAAATACAAATGACCTTGGGTGAGGGAATTCATTGCAAAAGTGACATATTCACACTAATAGAGGGCCAAGAACCTCAAGGGTCACACAGTCCAAGGTCACATTACCAGTATGTGTCCAAGTTAGGATTTGAACCCAGATCTTAGAGAATACTGGTCTGCTTCTTTTTTTATTTTTTTTATTTTTGGTTTGCTTCTTAACTTGACCATAGCAAATACTTAGTGAATGCTTGCTTGCTGAATTGAATTGAATGCTAATTGATAGCTCAGCCAACTGGTGAAATAGGTGGAAAGAAGGGTATGTTCTTCTCCCTGTATACATATATATATATACCCACTACTATTTCTGAAGCCCCATTAATCCAAAATCCCTGCCTATGGTCTTTGTTCCTCCATTAGTGTGAATATATTACTTTTGCAAGGAATTCTCTCACCCAAGGCCATTTGTGTTTTAAGTTACATCTCCAATAATAGAAATGATGCCTGGTAAGGAAGTTTCAGATAACAGCAAGTGAGAGAAGGACTTGAGGGCACCTTCTCAGAACCCCTAACCCATAGGCAGTCATCGATTCCATCTACACATATGTTCAAGTAACCTTCGTTACCTTTACAAATAGCTGAGATGGTTCTTTTACCCTGGGAGAGGTGAAGAGGAGGGTGGTAACTAGATGGTTCCATCCCAATTATCATGATAGCATTTAACCCCAACTGCCCTCCAAAACAAACTTATTAAAAAAAAAAAGAAAAGGACCTGAGTCCAATTATCATGATAGTTATTACCTCTTCGTTAACACTGCTTGGATTTGGGTTTCAGAATTTGCAGGAGCTGGTTAAGACTCTAGCTGCTTCTACTTTGATTTTTACTATTTCCACCATGATAGATGGCATCACTCTAGGAGAGTCGGCTTTATAGATATCCTTTTATCTAATGATTTTAAGCTAACATTAGGCATCAAAATCCATAACCCCAAAGGCAAGATCAAAGTGGATGTTTGATCTTGTCAGATCCAAAAAAGCTGAAACAGAGCAGGGGACATAGTTGAGGTTAGGGGAAGAAGGAGGTGAGTATATTCTTCGGAGCCAAGAATAGTTAACAAGGAAACACCTGGATCCTGACAAGTCTGCAAATATCCACTGATAAAACATCTGGCATGTCACATTCAGAAAACAGCTGGATCTTGCCAAGTCCACAGAAATTCAGTGAGAAAACACCTGGATCTCCTGGAATGTGCTTAGATCAGGAAGAAGTTGGCTTGCCCTTCACTGGATATTTGGAGGTTTGGCAGAGGCCAAGGAGAGCTGAACACTGGCACAACAAGCAGTTTGTGGATCCAAAGAAGATATTTTCTCAGCAGTATTTCTGGCTTGAAGAAAACCTCAGTCCTGGCACTTAGAAGGTTTTGTTTATTGGGTAGCTCATTTCTTGAATCTTTTTGTAACATATGTTCTCTCTTCATTCAGATTATTTCTATTTAAATTAATAAGCATTTACCAAGCATCTACTGTTTTCCCAATCCTGTGCCTGCTCTCAGCAGGGAAAATAAGAGAATACATTAGTCATTTATCACACATTTTAAAGAAAAACAAACTGTACATAATAGAAATTTGCCATTTTGTGTACAATTAGCTGTTCTATGTATGTGGAAATGCTTATTTAAGTTAGTGCTTGTGAGGTTTAGAATACAAATAAATAAATTGATCACTATATGATAGAGAAAGAGAAGAAAGATTAGATAGATAGACAGACAGACAGACAGACAGACAGAGAAATGAACCATAGCAATACTTTCCCTTGGTCACAGTCTATCTGGGAAGATCTAATGTAGGCAAAGTACTTGGAAAACAACATAAAGTCATATAAAATAAGGAATCACACTTTGCTGTTCATCCTTCGTTCTCAGAAAGGACCAATGACATCAGAAAGATGATGTCTTGAGTTACAAGTAAATTGCATTTAAATGAGTCAAGGCTGTGCAAAGTCATCAGCCTAACTCTACCCTCTAGGGTCACTGGAGTTATTGGCAAGACATAGGCCATGACACTGGCTAATGGCCCAGGATGCAGTAGGAGACCTTGGCCTTTTTAAACTAAGGTCTTTCCCAGGTCCCAATTTGTCTGAGTTAACACCCATTCAGTGATTGAAGGCTGGGTTAGAATTGGGGCAAAAGGTGATTCCCAAAAGAATCAATCTGGGAGGGGAAGACCCTTAGGATTTCTAACCAAAACAGAAACAATTGCTATTTACACTCACTCTGAGTCATCAAAACCCAAACAATAAGCAAGTGAGGTTTGGGCTGGTATCTATTACTAGCCAATCATTGAAAGCCAAAGTGATTTGGGTTTAAAGACACAGCCAATAGGTCCATTTTAATCCCAATGGGCTTTATCAAAGCCTGGTTTACCAGAGCTGTATTTCAAGAAATCATGAATGAAAACTACATTCGTTAATTGTCCCAGTTTTCCAGAGGAAAAAATAGAATAAATAAATAAATGGGGGTGAAATCTACCAAGCCCCACGACATAAGAAAAGGAGGAGCAGGAAGAAAAAGGAAGAAAGGAAAGAAGGAAGGAAGGACATAGCAACATTGCCCAACTGTAATTGGCCAGTTGGTCCCCAGGAGGGAAGCTACTACTGCTCACAGAAAGGACATCAGGAGGGTGACGTCTTGACTTACAAGTGCATTGGATTTAAATAAAGCAGGGCTGTGCAAAGTCATCAGCCTTGTGACTCTGATGTCATACACTGTATGGCACAGATGGGAGGTGCTACCAGAGTTGAGAGAAAGGAGAGATCAGTGTGGAATGAGACACTTAGGGAAGGTTTTGTATTTGTAGAGGAGGTGAGACTTGAGCTGAGTCTTGAAGGATGACTAGAATTTGGAGTGGTAGAGAGGAATGAGCATGACAGTGAGATTTAACAAATATTTATTGAGTACCCCTTAGAGGCATAGCACTGTACTGGTCTGGCAGTAGGCACACCATAAGCAGAGGTACAGAGAGTACTTTCCCCCAAGTATTTAGGGGAAAGTAAGGAGACCGGCTTTAGTAGAGCAAAGAGTGAATATTGATAACACAAGGTTAGGATCTGTTTCTCTATTCAACAGGTCCTTAGGGACCTCGATAGGGTGTTTTAGTACTCTTTCTGGAATGGGGATACAGAAGGATCATAGCATTACAGATTTAGAGCTGAAAAGGTCATATATTGGTCATCTAGATCCAATCCCCTCATTTTGGAGGTAAGGAAACTGAGGCCCAGAGAAGTAGAATGACTTTCTAATGTCACACAGGGAACAAAGGGCAGAGATAGGATTTGAACCCAAGTCATCTCACAGCACTTTCCTATAATGTTGGTACAAGCAAGATACAAAATATATCCTTTAGTATGAGGCATCTTACCGGTTCACAGCTATATCAAGTAACTTAACCTGTCTGGGTCTACATTCCCTCCTTGCAAAGTAGGACTAAAAATAACTTACCCTCCTGAAAGGCCCATTGACCAGATGGTCTCTTCAGGTCCCTTTCAGCTTTAAGAGCTGTAATCCTGCATTCAATTCACTGCCTCTATTTATTGATCACCTGATACATGCCCAGACCTGTGTTTAGCATTATGGAATATACAAAGATAAATAAGGTATAGTTTCTGTCCTTGAGGAGTTAAATTGGGGAAACAGGTCTAACACTCATGAACCAATGAGTAAGCAGCAGTGCCAGAGAGTAGATGAAAGTGCTTTTTAAGCCTTAAAGTGCTAGAGGTGGACTTGAAAGGATTAGGTTTCATTCTTCCCACCATACACTTCACATCAACTGGCCAATACAGCTTTTTCAAAAGATCTCACGTAAACAAGAAATCAGAATTCAAGGAAGTTGGTCTCATTTTCTTTTTCTTTTGCTGTCCCATTTGATGACACTGAACAACTCAATTTAAGGTTAACGATGAGTTCCCAGAGTAGCAAGTCATTTGCAAGTTGTTTATATTTTTTATCTTATTACTAAATCTTAAAATGCTATCAAAACTTAGACTCTTATTATTATCAGTGTCAAAATAAATGGCATGTCCTATATATACTATAGGCGCTTAATGAGTTCAGAGCTGGGGGCAATCACCATGGGACAGAGTAGTAAGAGAAAGTTTCCTGGATGGGATGAGACCTGAAAGATAAGTAATATTTTAATGGGTTGAGAGGGGTAGGAAGGATATCCTAGGCTAGGAGCAGAAAGAATTGCATGAATGAAAACATAGAAGTGGAAATGGACACAGAGTAGGCAATGGCAAGTGAGGCTCTCTGAACTCCTGGAGCAGAAGTTATCAATTAAGGAATAGTGGAAGATAAAGTTGGAAAAGTAGGATGGGACCTTGACTGTTAAGCTGAGGATTTTGGACTCCATCCTATAAATCCCTTCACTTAAACAATCAACCATATGACCTAGCCCTTGGATTTTGGCCTCCATCCTGTAAATCCCTTCACTTAAACAATCAACCATATGACCTAGCCCTTGGATCTGTGCTGTCCTTTAATTGTTTATCATGTGTTAGTCAAATAATTCATAAAAAGGCCAATAGGAAGTCACTCACTGTGTTGGATATGTCTTCTACGGTGTATTTATGGGAAGCTATGGACAAGAGTTGAAATGGGTGAGAAGCAAATTGATGATATAAGAATCAATGAGCCATTGAAGGATCAAAGACTATAAGCATTAGTCTTTTTTATCCCAATCAGACTGTAATCTCTTTATAAGTAGGGATTATTTCTTGCCAGTAGGGATTGTTTCATTTATAGCATTTACATGCCCAGCACCTAACCTGGCACAGAGCCAACATTTAATAAATACTTGTTAATTGATTGTCTAATATCATCTAGATAAGGTACAAGCAGACAGCAGGCTCTCAATATCTTTAACTTGAACTTATATCAGTCTCTCAGCTTGATGAGTGAAATTGAATCAAGCAATGGGATGGGGTTGAGTGCTTGTGTAGAATACACTGATACAGAAGCCCATTGTGTGACCAGAGAATGCAAATAGCCATCATAAAAATATGAAATCTTAGGGAAACAGGTTAAGTCTTACCATGAGTCAGCTCCCTAGAACACCCTTCATTTCCTTTCCTGATTTCATACTCACCTCCTGGCTTTTTATTGAATCACAGATTTTAAATGGGAAGGAACCTTGAAGATCAATCAATCAATAATCAAACAATAAACATTTATTAACCAAGCACCATGCTAAGTGCTGGGGATAAAAAAGAGATCTAATGAAGGAGACAACATGCAAACAATTAAATATAAAGTAAGATATATAAAGAATAAATAGAAAATAATTCACTGAGGGAAGGCACTAAAATTAGAAGGGATTGGGGAAAGCTTCCAGTAGAAGATATGATTTGTTGGGACTTAGAAAGCCAGGGAAGGCAGTAGGTGGAGTCAATGGGGAGAACACTCCAGGCATGGAGGACAACCAGAGAAAATGCCCAGAGATGAAAGATGGAGTGAGTGTCTTTTTCATGGAAAAGCAAGGAGACCAGTGTCACTAGCTGCAGGAGTATGTGGTGGGGAGTAAAATGTAAGAAGGGAAAGGTAAAATGGGGCTAGGTTTTTTGGCGTTTTGAATGCCAAACAGAGCATTTTGTATTTGATCCTGGAGGTGATAGGGAGCCCTGGGGGGAAGGCGGAGGGAGGCAGTGACATGGTAGGACCTACACTTTAGGAAAATCATTTTGGTGGCTGAATGGAATATAGATTAGAATGGAGAATGACCTGAGGTAGGCAGACCCATAAGTCAACTCTAGAACAGTCCAGGAGTGAGGTGATGAGGATCTGCACTGGAATAGTGGCAGTGTCAGAGGAGAGAAGAGGGTGTAATGGAGAGATGCTGCAAAGGTGAAATCAATAGACCTTAGCAACAAATTAGATATACAGGGTAAGAGAGAGTGAAGAATTGAGAATGACACTTCTGGAGTGTGGTGGTACCTTTGACAGTAACAGGAAAGTTTTAAAGTGGGCAAGGTTTAAGAGAAAAAATAATGAGTTCTATTTCAGACATCTACTGGACATCCAGTTTGAGAAGTCTGAAAACCAGTCGGGGATGTGAGATCAGAAGTCAGTAGAGACATCGGGGCAGGAAAGGTGGGTAAAGATGGCAATTAAATCCTTGGGAGCTGATGAAATCACCAAATGAAGTAGGATAGAGGGAAAAGAGAAGTAGACACAGGAAAGAGTAAATTCAGTGGAATGATGAGGTCAGAAGTCAAATACTAAAAGGTTCAGAAGAGAGTGAGAAGAGAGAAAGTGGGGGCAGCTATTGTAGACAACCTTTTAGGGGAGTTTAGCCACAGGGCAAGAAGAGATGTAGGACAATAGCAGGGATGGAAGGATCCAGTGGGGGGTTGATTTTTTTTCCTGGATGGGTGACATATAGGTATGTTTCCAGGAAGTAGGAAAGGAAACAGTAGAGAGTGAAAGATTGAAAATAAGTTATAGAGTGAGGATGAAAAAGGGGACAATTTATTGAAGAAGACAGGAAGGAGCGAGATCACTTGAGAAGGTAGAAAAGGTTGGCCTCGTTAAAGGGTAAGGCTCTCATCCTGTGAGACAAGGATGAAGGAGAAGATTGTGGCAGAAGACACATGAGTGATATGAAATGAGGAAGAGAGGAGACAAGGAAGGTCACAGCAAATGGCCTTAATTATTGTCTGTAAACTATGAAGCAAGGTTCTCAGCTGAGAGGTTGTTGGGAGGGAGAGTCATGAGAGGTTTGAGGAGGGATGAAAAAATTTGAAAGATCTGCTGTGGAGAATGAGATAGTGAGTTGATAAGGCAGGAATAGAATTGCTTAGCAGCAGGGAGTGCCTAGGTGTAGCTATGTAACATAAATTTGTAGTGGACTCAGTCAGAATGGTTGTATGATTTTCTACACTTTTCTTTCAGCTGAGACTATGAATAATAGGGTGGAAGTGGTGAGTAGTGGGAACAATGAAAGTCTTGACTGGGTGTGATTAGCAAATGGTAAGGGAGCTAGGGATTTAACAAAGGAAGAGAGTGTTGAATTGAATTGGCTCACCAAGGGGCCAAGATAGGGGAAAGACGAGAAAGTGGTTAGTGCAGGGAAAATGACCTGGAAGAAATTTGGGGGGTGGGTCAAAGAATTCGAGGTCTCTGTATGGATGAGGAATAGAGTTTTGTAAAGGAAGGCAGAGGGAGAGGTGAAAAGCCAATAGATCATTGTTAAATAAAGGGGATTGGGGAATTCTTGAACAAGGAGATGGAACATTTGTGGGTGATGGCAGGATCAAGGGTATGACCATCTTTCTGTGTGACTAAGGTGCAGTGGAGGAGTAGGTCATGGGAAGTGAATAAATTGAGGAATTGAGTGGTTATATTTTTTTCGAGGGTGATTTAAAATGTATGCTGAAGTTCCCTAGTATAAGGATAAGAGTCAAGGAGGAGAGAAAAATTGTGAGTCATGTACCTAACCCATTAATGTAGGAAGGGAGGGCTATAGATAACAGATACCAGGATTTTGATTGAGTGGTAGATGTAGCATGAACTTCAAAAGAAGAGAAATTACTCAATGGTGGAGGGAGGGGGACAACCTGGACTTTTTTATGAGTCTTCCCAGGTTTTTTTTAAACTGTAGCCTTGGGGGCAGCTAGGTGGCTCAGTGAATTGAGCACTGGCCCTGGATTCAGGAGGACCCGAGTTCAAATTCCTACTCCGACACTTAAGACAAAAACTAGCCGTGTGACCTTGGGCAAGTCAGTTAACCCCAATTGCCCTTCAAAAAGCAAAAGAAAAAAAAAGAAACTGTCACCTTCATTGTTTCTTATGGCACAATAGTATTCTCTTGTGAATATACATTCATATACTATAATTTGCATAGTATATTCCCCAATTTATGATCAGAGGGTCATATGTATTATGGGACTTGTTGAAGGTTATACAGGTAAGAATTGACCAAGTCAGGATTTGAACCCAGGTCCTCTGATTCCAAATCCAACATTTCCCACTATACCACACTGTCTCCCCCTTCTTCATCTGGCCTCCCTGTTTGCCTTGGCTCTTAATTGTGTTTCTCTCAAGATATTTTGATACCAGCCTAGCCTAGCTTTTGTTTTATACTTGTTTCCTCCAGATCTAGATACCACTCCCTCTACTCCCTGCTCCTACCCTAATCATCCTCACTGTAGCCTATGCCCTAAGTGAGATATCACCAGGGACAGGTTGCTGGAGCCAGCTTTAACTGGTTTGGGGAGAGAGCCCATTGTTAAATTTTCTGTATGAGCATTTATACTTCAGATATGGCATAGGGGGTGAGTTACTGTTTTGTTGATTGTCTAGACTTAAGAACTCTCCATTCTCCACCAACAGCCAAGCATCTGATTGGTTTGACTCCCCAGAACATCATGCATCTCCCAGGAGAATTTATCACCATGACATTTGACAGTTTTTGACACTCAACACCTTTTCAACTCCTTCAGTTTCCCGTTCCCTCTGACTGGAGGTGGAGTAATAAATTCCTCCCAAAGCTTTCCTTTAGAGGACTAAGATCAGAACATTCCAAGTATATTGCATATACACCCCCCATCCCCTTGTTAAGCACTTACCAGCATGACCCTATTCTATAAACATTGCTTGAGCTCAGTAGTAAAAGCCTCAGATTGGAAGTCTGATGATTATATAACAATAACAAACTGATACTTATATAGTGCTTTAAGGTTCCCAAAGCGTTCTATCTTTTGACCTCACAACCCTCTTGAATACAGTGCTATGGGCTTCTTTGGGGTTTTGACCTACAATTGTAGGTTAGTGCCAGGCCCGCTCAGACTGTTCTTGGAGGATATCATAGTATGATGTTACCCCAGGAAGAGGATCCCCATATGTCCTTTGATGATCCCTTGACCAAGAGTGAAATTGTCCAGAAACTAGAGAGTGACAGAGAAATGCCTAGTTATTATTTCATATGAAAAAAATGAGGAGCCAGAACACCTGATTTCTTGTCCTTCCTCCTCCAGTAACTCCCTGAGTGACCTTTGTCAGGCAGCCTGTAAACTCTATCTATCTATCTATCTATCTATCTATCTATCTATCTATCTATCTATCTATCTATCTATCTCTATCTATCCACACACATATATATACACATACATACATATACATAGATATGTATATGTATGTAGTGTGTATATATGGGTATGTATGTGTATGCACATGCATATGTAAATATATGTCGGTGCGTATATATAATGTATATGTGTGCGTGTGTACATATATACACATATAACTATATGTATATATACACATATAACCATATGTATATATATAAAACTATAGCAATGAAAAAGAAATGCAGAATAGGTGGAAAATAATCTCTGAAGGAAGGGGGCTGGCAACAGAAAGGGCAGCTATATGGTACAGTGAATAGTGCATCAGCCCTAAAGTCAAGAAGACCTGAGTTCATATCTAGTCTCAGACATTTACTAGCTGTGTGACCCTGGGCAAGTCACTTAACCCTGAGTGCCTCAAAAAAAAAGGAGAATTTGAGTTGAGTCTTCAAGGAAGCCAAGAAAACTAAGAGGCAGAGGAGGAGAGAAGGGAATTCCAGGCTGGAGAGAGAACAGTTTCAGGAACAGAACTGGAAGATAGAATATGATGAGAGGAACAAGTAGACCAATGGAGCTGGATCAGGGAATGAGAAGACGAAAGTACTTGAGAAAGTATTCTGATTATGATTCACAATAACCTCCCATAGTGGCCTTGGCCCTTTTATGCATTCATTGCCTCCTCCATCTTGCTCCTCCCTCTCATGTCTGTTCTAGGTGAGATTCCTAGTTCTGGGAAGAATAACATTAAGAATATGGTTTGCAATTAATGCCATTGCACCGTGAATGGACCCTTTACTTACGTAAGTGAAAGGACTAAAGCTCAGAGGGGCTCTGCCACTAGGACACACTTGGGAGCTCCGGGGCACACATGCATGAATCACGACGGAGATTCCATTCTAAAGAGCAAACCAACCAAAATTACTGTGCAAATAGTCCCAATTACTTTAATTATATTGGGGCCTTTCAGTCACATAGCCACCCTTGATTTTGTTGTACATTCCCTTTCTTTTCCTAGCAAATTAACAAAGGCTCCTTCAAGGTATTTCTTATTAACCTTTGGCCCTCTAATTCAACTCTCATCAGCCACCAGCTCAAGTCAAACATATGGGTGCAAGACAAAGGCAGGCACGTGGGAAAAAGGAAATCATAACGACATTTTATGAAGGCAGTATCAGTTGTGTTGTAGAGTTAAATGGTGCCTATCAAACCAGTAGTCATAAGTTCTGGACAAACTCCCCCAATTCAGAGGAATCCATGCTTTTTCTAAGGAAAGATGCATCCTGAACAGAATCACCCCATCTTCAGAACATGGTCACGTGGGCCAAGGTGAAGAAAGCTTCCTAAGGGAGAGAACAGGAGCAGGATTTTTTACAAGACAAACCAGGTGATTCAAACTTTTTTTAAAAAGCAATCGGGGTTAAGTAACTTGCTCAAGGTTACACGGCCAGTTATTTCTGGGTGTGGTGCTGAGTATCTGAGCCCGGATTTGATCCCCAGGTCATCCCAACACTGGAGTCGGTGCTCTTACTCGCTGAGCCACTTGGCCACCCCTGTGATTCAAACTTAAAAGAAATTCCACACAAACTCTCCAATTGCACTGGAGAAGTCACCCCCTCCCCAAACCATATCCTTTAAGGTCATGAGAAATAGTTAGAGGCATCTAGGACTGAGATGAGGATGCCAGTACAACAGATTTCTTAAGCCAGTTTTCTAAAAGATCATAGGGGTGGGGAGAGAAGAATGGGCAAACTACAAAGATTTCCAGGGTCTAATTAAAAGAAAAAAGGGAAAGCAGGATCCATAGGATCACAAGGTTAAAGCCAAAAGGGACCTCAAAGGCCATCTACCCCAACCACATTATTTTGTGAAAGAGAAAAGTAAGATTCAGAGACTACAAGTGACTTACTTGCCCAGCATTAGACAGTGAAGTGTCAGAGGAAGGGAAGAAGGAAGGAAGGAAGGAAGGAAGGAAGGAAGGAAGGAAGGAAGGAAGGAAGGAAGGAAGGAAGGAAGGAAGGAAGGAAGGAAGGAAGGAAGGAAGGAAGGGAGGGAGGGAGGGAGGGAGAAAGGGAAAAAGGAAAATAATTGAAGAAAGGTTGGAGAAAGAGTTAAAGTAAACTACAATTAGTACCCCTCTTGGGAGCAGTTTATTAAATGATTTATATAGAAAGAATGCATTAGATTGACCCATTTAGTGATAAGGGAAATCTGGCATATTAGGGATATTACAGGGGATTCTATGGAATTCTTCTAACTGTATTTAAGTCCCTTTAAAATAGTGTTTTGAAATAACTAAACCTGTGTTAAAAGAAACTCTGAAAATTGTTTAAACAAGCTTTCTACACCAGGAGTCAGAAATCACATTGGGCAATATTATCCCCTCAATAATGTAATTTTTGTGATTGTGAAGCTCTGTTGTTTCTCGTTTCCAAATCCCATGAGCCAAAATTGTCTCCCCTCTTCCTCTTATTCACAAAGAAGAAAAACATCCTGACCACGTCTATTATTTCCTATCAAAACCCATACAGTTCCCCAACTTATGGATCTCTCTGAAATCTTAGACCTTTGTTCCAAAATGGTGTCTTACATATACAGATTTACAGAGGATTATAGTGGAGATAAATAAAAGATTATATTCCTAAATTCAGGACTAAATAAAGGATCCAATTTTGGTGATTTAAAGATAAAAGAAATTCTTTGCTTCATTCAGGGAGGAACTATTTCAGGGGCAGTTTGAGAAAATAGGTGAGTAGGAGAAAGTTCAGTTCCCCTGAATCCCATTTCAGAGGAGGGGAATTGGTGACCCAACCCCCTTTCTGCTCTCCACCTCCAGCTCCTTGATATCTGAATTTCAATTCAGAATGTATGAGCCTAAATGAGTTGATAGAAACCAAATCATATCCAAATCCCACTGCAAGGAACTCTATAGGACCAGCCACATTTTCTTGATGAATTGGCATCCTAGGCATCCAAGTGGTGCAATGGAAAAAGCTCCAGACCTGAGCGCAAATCCAGTCTTACACGTTAACAAGCTGTGTGACCCTGGGAATGTCACCTCACTTCTGGTTCATTCCATTTCCTCACCTGTAAAATGAGGATAATAATAGTACCTACCTCCCAGTATTGTTGTAGAGATCAAATGAGATAAAATTTATAGAGCTTCGCAAACCTTAAAGCAATATATATATACATATGTGTGTATGTATGTATGCTTACGTATGTACATATACACACTAGCTGTTACAACTGGGCATGAATAAATCAAATTTGAACCTAAATAACTCAAACATTAGTTAAGTCTTGAAAATCTTTTGTTTTTTCTAGAGTAGAGTTAGCAAATGTGGCCCACAATTCTCCTAAGGGTAGCTGAACAAATTAAAATGCAATAGGTAAATGGTTAACAAAATAAGTAAAATAAATAAAATATATAATATCACAATTTAAAACAAAATCAATTTGCAGCCACAAGGATCCTTGTGTACAGATTAATAGCCCCCAGTTCCATTGGAGTTTGACAACACTGGTCTAGAGGATGGATTTTTTTTTTTTTGCTCTGCTGTACGATTTATCTGGAGGTTATGATGACCTCAACAATTTAGAACAACTCTGGAAATCTGAAATTAATGGAGAAAAAATGATTAACCCAAATAGATGTCATCATACACTTTGCTTATAGGAGAGCCACTCAGGAACCTCATTGATAACCTAATTAACTCTTATTTCATACACAATGGACTTGATCAAGTCCATCTTTTTGTACCTCAGTTTCCTCTTCTGTTAAGTGAAGGGGCTAGACTAGAGAATCCCCAAGACTCTTTCCAGCTTTGACATTCTATGATTCTACCATCT
This sequence comes from Petaurus breviceps papuanus, assembly GCF_028583685.1. Taxonomy (NCBI): domain Eukaryota; kingdom Metazoa; phylum Chordata; class Mammalia; order Diprotodontia; family Petauridae; genus Petaurus; species Petaurus breviceps. The sequence continues at coordinate 2,619,133 of NW_027187285.1, forward strand.
GGAAAACTGATTCATACATGACATTTATTTTTTTCTTTTTCTTTTTTTTTTGTTTTTCAGGGGAAAAGGCAGGACAGTTGGGGTTAAGTGACTTGCCCAAGGTCACACAGCTAATAAGTGTTAAGTGTCTGAGGCCGTATTTGAACTCAGGTCCTCCTGTCTCCAGAGCCAGTGCTCTATTCTCTGCCCCACCTAACCACCCCCTATTTCTTTTTTTAATGATACAGGGAAAATTAGGAGTCTCTTAAGTGGAATGTGTGGTAACAGTGTTTGATCTGTAGCAGAAAGTATGTATAAGGGTAGTGGTGTACTACTAAATGTTTAACAATCAGCTTTCGGGGAGGGAGAATATACCACTAATACACTTTTAAGTTTAAAATTTTAAGTTTAACACTTCTACAATACTTTCTTAAAGTCTAGACAATAATAAAACAACAAAGCAAGCCCTCATTTGTACTGTTTGCCAATTTCTGAGATGTAAATACTCACACTGAAAATTTAACAATCAGCTCTTAGAAAGCCAGTCCCAGCTGGCTCCAGCATAGTCTAAGGAACACTCTGGCCATAAAGAAGAGGAGAAGAGAACAGATCCTTAGAGAAATGAGACCCGTTGTCAATATTACTGTTGTTGTTGAGTCATTTCATTCATGTCCAACTCTCCATAACCCTATTTGGAGTCTTCTTGAAAAAATCCTGGAGCAATTTGCCATGTCCTTCTCCAGCTCATTTTACAGATGAGGAAACTGAGGCAAAAAGGGTTATGTGACTTGCTCGGAGATCATGTAACTAGGAAGCGTCCAAGGCTGAATTTGAGCTTGGGAAAATTAGTCTGAAACTGGATTTGAATTCAAGTCTTCAGCACACTATCCACTGCGCCACCTAGCTGCAGTATTATTAAGTTGGATTTTAATTAATTAATTATTATATAATATAATAATAATATAATTAATTGATTGATAATAATTATGAAGTTATATAATAATACTAGCAGTATTAAGTTAGATTTATTTTGAATTTTGAATTACATTTTCTAGATTTCAGATCATTTTTCCATATGTAATCAATAATCCATAAATGACACAAAAGTAAAAGAATGGCTGAGAATAGGGGCAGCTAGATGGCGCAGTGAATAGAGAACTGTCCCTGGAATCAGAAGGCCCTGAGTTCAAATCTAACACTTGACACTAGCTGTGTGACCTTGGGCAAGTCACTTAACCCCAATTTGCCCTGCCTTCCCCCTCCAAAAAAAAATGGCTGAGAATAATAAAAATCATTTCTCATTTTAATGCTTTAAAGAGCTATGTAATAATAACAATAATAATATTTATATGGCACCTACTATGTGCCAGGCACTGTATTATATATTATAAATATTATCTCAATTTACCACAGAGATTTTCATATAATATAGCCTCTATTTACCTTACTAGGCAGTCTTTATGAGACTGATAAAAAAAAAAGATCTCCACATGATGGCTAACCTTTTAGATTCAAGCCTCTTTGGACTAGTCCTTGGATGGCAGGCTCACAGCCCACTGAGTCTTTCCAACGTGACTGTGAGAGCTTATACACCACTAGCATAGCCTTCAAGAACCCTGAGTCACCTCCATATCATGAATGGGGGAGTTATTAGAGGAGAACTTTAGTGAAAGAACAATAACATTCATAGGCAAATAATCTCATTCAACAAGTGGACATATCCTTGGTTTTTATGACATATATGCAAGATGCATCAACACAACCCCAAATGTCAAGGATGGGAAGTAGAAAGCCTCTTCGGTCATCCAGATAATTCCCAGGAGCTGTGTATTCAGCATTATCTAGACAACTAGCTGGGTTATTGACACTCATTTTTGTCCCAGTTATACAGCATCATCTAGACACAGAGTTAATCAATTGCACACACACACACACACACATACACACACACACACACACACGCAGAACACTGCCTTATCCTAACTCTTTTCCTGTTTAGCCCACCTTTTAGCACCCTACCATGAAGCTCAGGGAGGGAAAAAAAGAGATATATGGGTAATACACAGAGTATATAGATGACCATATTATCCACTTTATCATAATTGTATCCCTATTTTTCAAGGTATGAAACTAAAGGTATGAAGAAATTTGGAACAAATGATCTGAGGAAATGGTTTTAAAAGTCCCTTAAAACTATTAGAAAAATAGAGTATGAGGGGCGGCCAGGTAGCACAGTGAGTAAGAGCACCAGCCCCAGAGTCGGGATGACCTGGGATCGAATCCGGACTCTGATACTTACCACCACACCCAGAAATAACTGGCCATGTAACCTTGAGCAAGTTAGTTAACCCCGATTGCTTTTAAAAAAAAAAGAGTATGAGAGACAGAAAGGATCTAATAAATCATCGTGTCCAACATTCTCACTTTTTTATTTATGTCTATTTACTTCTATTTTTAATGTTTTGTTGATGTATTTTGTTTTTACATCAGTCATTTCCACCTATACCCTCCTCCCCATTAAGCCCTCCCTTGTAACAGAGAGAAGCATTTAAGTAAAACCAACTTTGCAGTGATTGATTACATCTGACAGAGCATGCAACTTTCCCAACTCATGATCCCTTCTTTCTAAGCCCCCTCATTTTGGAGCTGAAGAAACTGAGCCTGAGAGCATTTGGTCAACTTTGCTCAGAATTAGGATTCAAGTCTTCTGACTCCTGGACCAGTAGTATCTATATTCCCCCAAAGAAATATGCTGAGAGCAACCACTCAGGACAGAAAAAGCCCTAGATCTGAGGTTGAAGGAACTGCATGCTCTCAATCCTAGCTCTGTCATTTATTCCCTAGGCTATTTTAGGCAAATCAGCTAGAGGGTGCAGTGGACAGAACACTGAACTTGGAATCAGGAAAATCTATCTTCATGAGTCCAACCACATCCAACCTCAGACATTTACTAAATGTGTGACTCTGGGTAAGTCACTTATTTCTTTTTGCCTCAGTTTCCTCATATGTAAAATGAGCTGGAGAAGGAAATGGCAAAAGCACTTCAGTATCTTTGCCAGGAAAATCCCAAGTAAATAGGGTCACAGAGTCAGAAATGACTGAACAACCTCAAAATTAGGGGGCTACACTAGAAGATCTCTAAGGTTCTTCCCCTAAATATATGATCCTCTCATTTAAAATGGTGCTTCAGAACACGTGAAAGAGAAATTCAAAAAGTTTACCTAAATGATACTAACATAGTGATAGGACACCATAATGTCTGACTGGTTAGTGGCATGCTCTCCTCTGCTAATACATGCAACTTAGTGAACTGGCTCTAACTCACAAAAGTAATTCCTCACATTTATATAATGCTTTAAAGTTTATAAAGCAATTTCCAAAGTTGGCTACATTCTACATTTGTATTTTTTTTTGTCTTTTTGGAGGGGGGAAATCAGGGAAATTGGGGTTATGTGACTTGCCCAAGGTCACACAGCTAGTAAGTTTAAGTGTCTGAGGAGGGATTTGAACTCAGTTCCTCCTGACTCCAGGGCTGGTGCTCTATTCATTGTGCCACCTAGCTGCCCCCTATATTTGTATATATGTATGTATGCATGCAAATCTACACTACATTTTTGTATATATACATGTATTTATATACACATATAAACATATAGCCAATATATACTATAGTACCTCCTATTCTATATATAATATGTGTATATACATGTCCAGTATATTAGTATATAACATGTACTATCCTATGCATAATATATGCACACAGATTCAATATATTATATATAACCTGTGTATACATATAATTTATATATTATCTCATAAATAAGTATATGTGTCAATCAATAAATATTTATCAAAGTCCCACTATGTGCCAGACACTGCATTAAGCACTAGGGATACAAAAAGAAACAAAGAACAATCCCTGTCCTCAAGGAGCTCACTATCTAATTGGGGGAGACTATAGGCAAATGTACAAACAAGTTGTATCCAAGAGATATCTCTCCCTCCCTCGCTCTGTCTCTCTTTCTCTCTCTGTGTCTCTCTAGCTACAGGGTGTCTCTAAAGTCTGGACCCATAGGAAATCTCATTAACTATGCATATTTTCAAGAAACGAAATGAATGAAATGTTCGACAACATTTTATTTAATTAGCGTAAATGAGATTTCATAGGAAGACATAGGAAACATATAGGGAATCTCAATTAATTAAATTAAATTAATCTCATTAATATGGAAAATAGTCCCCAATAGCTAATGAAAGCTTTTATTCCATATCAAACTGTCATGACTAAAATTTATTCTAATTAAGTAAAATGTTGTCGAAAATTTCATTCATTTCATTTCTTGAAAATATGCATAGTTAATGAGATGTCCTAGGAGTCCAGACTTTAGGGGCACCCTATATATCTATCTATATGCATATACATACATATATATATATGTATGTGTGTATAGAGAGAGAGAAATATATTTCTATATATAATCAGATGGAAAGAAGCACAGAATGAAAAGGGGCTGGAAAAGATTTCCAATAAAAGACGAAATTTCAGTTGGGACCTGAAGGAAGCCAAGGAGACTAGGAAGCAGAGATGAGGAGGGGGCATATTCCAAGCACAGGGGACAGCCAGAGAAAATACCCACAGATATAATGTGTTGTTTGTGGAACAGCAAGGAGGCTACTGTTACTGGATCAAAGAATATGTATGTGGATACATGCCACATATACAAGATGCATCAACACTACCCCAAACATCAAGTAATAAAACCTATTCAATTATCCAGATAATTCTGAGAAGCTGTTTATTCAACATTATCTGAACAAATATCTGAATTATTGTCTTTCATTTTCCCCCAGCTATCTTGTATCATCTGGACACAGAGTCAATCAGTTACAAACACATACATATACATGTGTATATATGTATGTGTATTGTGCGTGTGTTATGTATGCATATATCCTTCCTTGAGACCTCTCTTTTTCCTCTCTGACTTGGCCACATCAAAATGGGAAATGTTAAATATTTTGTATTTCTGCCCATTTGATTTTCTACCTTCTTTCTCCAGGGGTCCTCAATTACAGTTAGACATTTTATAAATGAGGAAAATTATACTCAGAAATGCCCAGTGGCTTGCCAGGATCACATAGCTAGTAGGCAGTCCAGTTATTGCTCAAGCCCAGGATTTCTGCATACAGGTTCAAGGATCTTTTCAATATCACATCCCAGACTCCCACACAAGCTCTCCCCATCCCCACTCAGGTAGGGCAGGGCAAGGGATCTTCCCGAAAGGCTCCCCTACTCACTATATTATCATTGCCACTCTCATCATTGTCTTTCATCATCTTTTACCATCAATAGCATTATCAAACAGTGAGTATGGATAAGTTATTATGTGAAACATAAGAGATACAAAGGAGTCTCTGCCTTCAAAGTACTTAGGAAAACAGAGCATATGCATTAAAAGAAAAAGAATAGTAAAAAAAAAAAAATCTCATGGCTCAGACTCATGAGAGATTGTTCCCATCATCCCATTGGAAAGACTTGGTGAATAAAAAGTGGATGTTGCCCATACTACCACAAAACTGGACAAGTTGCCTATCAAGTCAGTCCCTGCAAGTACACATATGTCCATCTTGAGTAGTTGCTTTCCATGGACAAAAGACATAGGCATAGAATTGATTAGAAGAGGAAAATTGGGCTGTATTGGAAAAATGTTTGCTTTCAATGAATTACTTACTGCTAAAAATGAAATAAATAAAGTTAAAATGTAAAAATCAATATTTTGTTTTAAAACCAATATCGACAATTCTCCCGGTGTCCTCATGTGACTGCAAATTACAGACCACTATAACTTGGAAAAATCAAAACAACTAACCTGAAGGGGGATGGAAAGAAGTATTGTGGGCATAACCAAGCTGCTACAGGTAAATTATATGTAAGAAGCTAAGTGAGGGGCGGCCAGGTAGCACAGCGAGTAAGAGCACCGGCTCCAGTGTTGAGAAGACCTGGAGATCGAATCCCAGGCTCAGACACTTAGCACCCACCCAGAAACACCTGGCCGTGTAACCTTGAGCAAGTTACTTAACCCCAATTGCTTAGGGGTGGCCAGGTGGCTCAGCGAGTAAGAGCACTGGCTCCAGTGTCGGGATGACCTGGATCAAATCCGGGCTCAGATACTCAGCACCACACCCAGAAATAATAACTGGCCGTGTAACCTTGAGCAAGTTACTTAACCCCAATTTCTTAAAAAAAAAAAAAAAAAAGAAGCTAAGTGAAAGACATCCATGAGGACATGTAAGACCAGAAAAGGAGGTGGGCGGGTCATGGAGCAGATGGGAATGAATTTCAGAATGCCTTATCTAGTGTTCTTTATACTACAACATGTGAATATGTTTCTAGGCAGCATGAGGGCCTCTTGAAGTGTGAAAAGAACCAATGGCTCCAGGGCATTGGATGACTACTCTATGGAAAGCCTTTGCCAAGAACCACACAAAAGGAAAAGACAGAACTAGATTGTGATCCCTATCAATGAAGGGAGCAACCACATGGATAAAATCATAGAGAAATCAAAATATCAAAAATATAAGGTAACATGGGGGAGGGGTGGTATGCCAACATATTATTATATGTTCTCATATAATAATAAACTACAATAAACTCATATAATAATAAACTCGTTGAGAGTTCGGAGGAGTGAGAAATCAGAAGGCTGGAGATGAGAGGGAAAGGCTCCTCCAGGAGATGAAGCTAAAGCTTAAACCTTAACCCTTAAAGGAAGGGTGGAGTAGATGAGTAGAGGTTGTGGGAAGGGGATGAGGATACATTCTAGGCCATTGGAGTAGTCCGAGCAAAGTATGGAAATGGGAATGATTATAAAAATCTTTGGGGAAACAAACGATGGGTTGAGATACTGGACAGCATCAGAGGACGTCCACCTTCCCCCATAGGGGAGCAGGATGAGATAAATTGTAAAGGAGAGCCACAATCAAACTATGGAGGACTTCAAATGCCCATTAACATTTTCTTCTCATCCAAAATGTAAAACACAGCTTCCATAAGCTGCAATGTATTTGCCAGGGCCTGGATGTTTTATTTTAATACAATCCTTGAATGCTATAGTCATTTATTTTCCATCATTAGTGCTGGAACCTCTTGAGTTGAGCATGCAAATGCATATACACTAAGATCTAAATTATAGTGTAAATATAAATATCCTTTCTATAGTATATCATTTACGGTTAAGAGCCCTTGAGCTTTCTCAAGCCCACGAAAATCCTCTGTAGTAACCCAACAACAACCAGCCTCAGAGCAATTGCCACAAGATGGCAGCCTAATAAATAGAAATTAATGTACTTGGGCCCTTCACTCACAGGTCATGTCTCTCCGCAGCTGGACAAATGAATAAATGACTATTTCTCATCAGATATGATTTTTTTCAGCAGATATCTGAAGAACTGACTCCTGTAGCTTAGATTATATGGATCTTTCAAATAATCCAATTTGATTGGTAAAATGCTGAAAACATAATACTGATTCAATGCTATGAGTCATAACTAAATAAAATCTTCAGATGACTTATGGTTCTGTTGATGTTTCTGTTCTTAAGTCTATTTATTTAATTAATGAGGACTGCACCCAAATCTGTATATTTATGCATATGTTTTCTTTTTCTTCTCTTTTTTTAGGAAGTAAGGGTGAGAGAGAGAAAATAAATGCTTCTTACCTGAAAAAAAGAATTTAATTTTTAAAAATCTATGTCTACCCTCAATCTCTCCCTATCCCATAGATACTTCAACTAGTGAAAATTGAAATCATTTTCCCCCAAAAATTCCTGCTCTGCCTAAATTCTCTATTTCTGTTGATGATACTTGACTTTTTCTCTTCTCACATGCCCACCATTCTAATTCAAAACTGTATCACCTCTTACTTGCGTTACTGCAATTGTCTCCTATCTGTCTTCAGTCTCTCCTCTCTTAGATCTTTCACACAGCTGCCAAAGTAATGCTGTTAAAGCACATGTCTGACCGTGTCGTTCTCTTGCTCAAAAAGCTCCTGTGTCTCTCTGCTGCTTCTGCGATAAAATGCTAATTCCTCTGTTTGGCATTTAAAGCCTTTCACTGTCCATTTTCCATTTTTGAAAGATCAGATCAAGGTATAGATCACAACAGAAATGCTGGGAAAACACCAAGCCAAAGGGTAGACAAGTTTCCCATTCACAGAAAAATACATCAGCATGTCTTTATTTACTAGAGGAAAATAAAAAATATTGTCTAATGATAAATAAAAAATAATAATAAATAACTAAAAAGATGTGCCTTTGAATTCAATGCTTTGGGGGAAAGAGGGAAGGACAAGGAGGGAGGACTAGCTATATTTCAAAATTACCACAATTTTTTAAAAAGGCATCAATTATACTTCTTTTCAAAGATAGGCCTCTGTTCCAGGGGAAAGCTTGAGATCGTTAAAAACACTGAACAGTTTTCCAAAGCAATCCAGCCCATCACCCCTATTCACTTCTGAACCAAGTTCATTGTCTATCCACAGTGTTTGTTCTAAAATGTACTGACAAAATGAACCAGCTCTGTAGGTTATCCATTCAACAATATATCTTAGGAAAGGAGACATTCCTCATCCACTTGGTTTTTCCTCTGTGGATAGTTTTTGAATGATACTGACTCTCCTTGAGGAGTCTCCTCAGTGTACCGGAGCTCAATATAAGCAAGACAATGGGATCTGTAAAGGAGAGCACGAGGAAGACCTCACCACCTATTGGGAATTTCTCTTTACAGGATTCTGAAGCAAACTATCTATGAACTGATACTGGTCACAGAGATGGTCATATTTTAAAACATGCTGTCTCCCACAAGTATACCCAGACCACAGAGAAGAGACACCTTAGGAAGCAAATTGTTTCATTTGGTGTAATATTTCTCATTGGAAAGGATCATGAAAGCGGTCATAACCCTCAAACAAGAAAATCTTGCTGAAGTCATAAAATGATCAGCTCCTTGAGAATAGATATTATACCCTCTCTTCTCTTAGATATTATACCCTCTCTTATTCAACTCAATTCAGTTTAATTCAACAAACAGGTATACAGCTATCTACATGCATGGTTACCTAAATCACTCAGTCAATCAATCAATCAATGGCTCAATTAACAAGCATTTTTAAGATCTGCTTAAAATCTGCTTAAATTGTCTGTGCCAGGCAATGTAACAGGAATTAGATATATAAATACAAAAGCAAGAAAAGACCTGCCCTCAGAGAGATTACATGGGGAGAAAGGAGAGGGGCTTAATAGTTCACAGATAAGAGAATACAGGATAGATATGAAATCAGTAAACAGTGATTGGGAGGGGAGGGAGATGCTGACAATCTGTGTAATCAGAAAAGGTTTCTTGATGGCAATGCACCTGAGCTAAGCCTTGGAGACACCTGGGGTTCCAAGAGGCAAAGATAAGGAGGGAGATCATTCCAAGTGGAGGCAGCAAATCAAGGGGAAGAGGCGACAGCCTGTTCAGAGGTACAAATATTCTGTATGAAGAACAGCAAATAAATCAGTTTGAATGGAGCATGGAGGGCATGACTGGAAACGTAGCAAACTCGGCTGGAGCCAGGGTATGAAAAGCTTCAAAAACTATATGTAGCAGGATATGTTCTATCCTCTCTAAAGACGCTAATAGACAGATAAGAAGAGAACACAAGTAACTATACCCTCTTCTTATTTGAGGAAGTGTTAATAGCACTTAAGAAAAGCAGCTAGACCTGGCAGGTACCCACAGAATAAATCTGGGCTTGGGGTGGCACAATTAATTTTTAAGGGTACAAAGGAACTGATATTCAAAGTATCTGAAAGAGGGGAGGATCTTTAAGAATGGAAAAGATAAAAGGCAATAGCACAAGTTTTACTTTGATAATTTTATAGGATAGATCCAGACAGAGGGATATTTAGAGATTTGATGAGAGAAAGATTATTTTTAGCTGGGGGGCTCAAAAAGGTTTCTTAGAGCACCTAAGCTGATCCTTGATGTATATAAAGGATGTCAGCAGATGAGGGTGTGGGAAGACATGATTCGAGGTATAGAGAACACCATGTTCAAAAGCCAAGAAGTAAGAAGAGGCAAGATCTGGGAATGGAAAGTGATCCAATTTGTCTGCAATATAGAATATCTGGACAAAAACATTAAATAGAGGCTGCATACACATTAAATAGAGGATAGTATGCTACATTTGGAATCAGGAAGACCTGGGTCTTAATGCTATCTCAGATACTTTTTAGCTGGTCAAATCATTTAACTCTGCACCTCAGTTTCCTTATATGTAAAATGGGGATGAAAAAAAAGTGATAGTTCCTACATTATAGCATTTGTCATGAGGGTCAAATGAGATGAAATATGTAAATGAAGCCTTTTGCAAATCCTGAAGAACTATGTAAATGTTGTCTATCATTACATGGGAAGATTGGTGGGACATGTTGAAGATTGTGGAAGGCCTTGAATGCCAAGTCATGAGATTTATATTTTATTTGGAAAACAATGGGGAGTCAAGAACTACTGACTGAAAGCTTTAGAGAAGGGGAGAAGTATGGTCAGGGCAGTGCCCTAGGTGAACTACTCTGGCAAATGTGTGAAGAAAGGACTGGATGAGGTGGTAGAGGGGTTCAATAAATCCTTATTGATTTAATCAACCTCTTGTCTGCGATTGTATTATGCAGTCATCCAGCAAGAAATTACTGTGTATCCATCCCTGGGCCTCAATTTCTGCCTTTAAAATAGTTTCAGTCTCTCTAAGGTAAATATTGACAAATTTGGCAAAATTGACACATGAAACAGCCCAAAAACAAGTACAAAATTACACAGAAAAAAAATCAAAAAATTTTCAAAGAAAATTATAAATTGTTGGGACTGTGAATTTGCCCAGCTATTCTGGAAATCAGTTTGGACCCAGGCTGTAAAAGTCACTAAATCTATATGCCATGACCCAGCTATGTCACTGTTAGGGCAATGCCCCAAAGAGATCAAATAAAGAGGAAAAAGATTGATATGTACCCAAAAAAATTACCACAACTTTTTTTTGTAGCAGTCAAAAACTAGAAACTAAGGAAGGCACTCATTTATTAGGGAATGGCTAACCAAATTATAGTATATTAATATAGTGGAATATTGTTGTGCCATAAAAAATTATAAAATAAGCATTTTAAGAGGAAGATGGGAATACCTCTATGAACTGATATAGGGTAAAGAGAATGGAACTAGGGCAACAATCAATGAATCGTGGAGAAAAATAACTCTTAGAGACTTTAGAACTCTAATTAATGCAGTGATAAGCCAGGAAGCCAAAGAGCTCCTAGAGACATGATGGGCTTAAAATAAGACTTACGTTTTGAGACACACATTTTTGGAGATTGCCAATGTGAGAATTTGTTTTACTGGACAACATACATTTGTTAGGAGAGTTTTATTTTTCATTTTTATGTTGTTCAATCGGGAATAGGAAGGATAGTGGGAGGGACTAGAAGAGAGAGATAAAAAATGCTTATAAAAAGAAACATTTTTTTAAAACACTATACAAAGAGCTTAATCACAAAGGACAGGATCGGTCAAAGAAGTCTACTCAGAGAAAAAAGTTATGTCTTATGTAGTCTTAAAAGAAAAACTCTATGGCCAGATCCCAGGGTAAAGAGTTCCTTGTAAGAATTAGTCTGTGACCAACCTCATTGGTTGTCATGATCCTATACAACATTTGGCTGGAATGTACCTTTTGAGCACTGTGGGAGTACATTCTGATCATGCCCACGTGGTGAATTCAAAACCTTCACCCTCTGACCTTTACTTAACTTTGAAATGTGTGTGCCATTGCAATGATCTCTGTACTGTAATGCAATATGTTGCATTGTTAGACAATTTGTCCCATCATTAGACAGTCCAGGAAATGAGACTGGAGTAATTGCATTTGAAGCAGGGTACAAGCTTGGCCAAGGGAATCATTCCAAAGTGCAACTGGTAAAACTGTTACTTGGGCCCTTATTTTAGCTGAAAACTGGACACAGTTCCAATAACATGTCTTTCTATTAGCTATGTGATTGCCAAATAGCACATTATTGATTTCATATTTCAAGCCCCTAGATAAATGTAATGGGCATAGAGTGAGAAACAGGAGAAATAGAATTATTTCTCTAGAAGTGTTGTTATATGACCGTATCTTGTAAGGTGCCATCAAATCAAACACTGCAATCTTGATCTTTTGTAAATATATCTCTGTATTCCCAAATCTTGTGGTATACAAAGTCACTGAACAAAGAGCCCCATTTGAAATTGAGCTTTGAGAAAGCAAAACTGGCTGTTTAGACAATATCTCTTTCTTTCTCTCTCCCTTCTCCTCCCATATGATTTAAAAGTTAAAAAATCAAGACAGAAGAGATGATTTGGTGTTACAGAGATACACATAATATTTACGAAGATCCGGGTTCAAATCTAGCTTCAGACATTTACTAGCTGTGTAACCCTGGGCAAATCACTTAACCACTGTCTGCCTCAATTTCCCCAACTGTAAAATGGGGATAAGTAATAGTGCCCACTTTTTCGGGTTGTTGTGAGAATCAAAATAGATAATATTTGCCCAAAAAAGTGTTGTTTTATAATAGGTACCATATAAATGCTTATTCTGTCCCTTCCCTTCTGCTCATTCTCTTTGCCTTTTGTGACTGTTTATGTAAAGATCACTAGCCTGGGAGTTAAAAGTCCTAGATTCTAGGTGCGCTTTTGATGTTCATTTCCTGAGTGACTTCCCTCTGAGAATCCATTTCCTCACTGGCAAAATTAGGTGACTGGGAAATAAATTATTGAAGAGTTGATCTCCAAGGTCCTTTTCACTGCTAACAGTCTACGATTCCACTGCCCCCAACTTTAAATTTTATTGACTTGTGACTCCAGTTTTATTGACACAGTCTGAAGCAAAGCCTATATGAGATGTGAAAGGATCATCTCTTCCTTCCCTAGTAATAATAACAATAATAACTCCCATCTATATATGCCTTATGGTTTTCAAAGTTCTTGCATTCATTATTTTATTTGATTCTCACAACAATTCCTTCATGATAGGTAGTACAAATATCATTATCTTCATTTTGAAGTTAAGGAAACTGAGGCCCAGAGAAGCTGGCTTTCCTAAGATTGCATTGCTAGTAAGTGGCAAAGTCAGGGTTCAAACCCAGGCCTTCTGATCTCAGGTCTCAGGCATCTTCCACTCTACCACACCTACTGTAATGCGAATGTAAATTTTAAAGATCTTCCCTGCCCCTAGGCTAAAGTGCACCAGAAGCCTGGGGAGGGAGGCTTGTTTTTCACTAGATACTTTTTGATTGGCCAGTGGGTCAATAAGGTTGCTACATTCTCTGAGCCAGGAGAAGGCTATATAAGCCCTGATGTGTAGCTTTGTTTTGGGACTCACTTTGAGAAGTGTTCTGTGATTTGATCTGAATTCTGGGAAGCCGTTCTTGAGAGTCCCCCGGCTTTGAAAAACCCAGAATGTGGAAACCCAGATGTTGACTGGGTATGGATGTAATGGTTGGACAGTTTGGAAATCTGTCTACTTGATGTTTCTGTCTTGATAATTATGTCTGTATACTTTGAGGTTCAGGGTGCTGACCTTTTCTCCTGAACAAGGTAAACGATATATGTCTGACTGATTAAAGTAAGCTTGTTAACCCATTTTGAGTTGCTTTCCTTTAACAAAGCAGATCCAAGAACCTGTGGTAGCTGCAAACCCTGAGGACGCGCTTGGGGTGCTTGCTGCTACACCTACCTGATAATCTTCACCACACAACTGAGCATTTAGCTGTTCTCCATTTCACATCCTTGAGACAAGGGACCATGTCTCTCCTCCTATCTTCCTCTTGCTCTCTCTTAACTCTCCCCAAACTCTAAGCAACAAACCCTGACTTCCAGATACCTCTCTTGAATTCATGAACAGCTTTGAGGCAATGTAGTATGGCAGAGCCCTGGATATGAGAACATAAAACCTGGGTTCAAGTTCTGACCTTGCCACTCAATACGTGAGTGATCTTTAAACAAGTCACTTAACGTCTCTAGGGCTCAGTTTCCTCAATAATCAAATGAGAAAGTCAGACTAGATTACCTCTGAGGTCCTTCCTCTTCTAAATCTATGGTCCTGTGAACTAAGGTACTAACTGACAAGGTCTGAACCCTCCCTTAATCTTCCTCTGTGTGCTGTTGGCTAAAATTTTATCTTTCTGGGGAATGATATTAACTTAAAACCTTGTTAATTAGCTCATGCTGATCAGGGTATTTAGAATCAGAAAGCGTCAAAACTGGAAGGAATGTTAGATATTACCTAGTCCAATCCATTCGTTTTACCAATGGAGAGATTGAATCTTCCTTTTAGATGGAGAAGATTCAAGGGTTTTCCCAAGGTCTCATGAGCTAGGATTTGAACCCCAATCTCTAAAAGCACCCTATTCGCTGTACTTTCTTCCTATTTTATCTCTCTTTATAACAGCCAGGTATAATCCATCTCACAGCTTGGTGACCTGTCGGTTAAAATCATCCCTTTGGTCAAGCCACATAAAGTCAGTTTATATCTCTGCTGACTTAGGGGTTGTTCATATCGACCTTCAATTGATCTAGTGTCAGAAAAATGTCAACTTAAATTGTGAGATCAGTCATGAAATGTGCTGTGCCGCTGCCCAAACTGGCCTGTTTATTTTCCTTTCTGGACACATTTGTGATCTTGTGTTTGGAAGACCTCTGAATCAGACCAAAGTGAGGTTCTGCAAGAGAATGGGCACCTCACTGAGGCCCCACAGTGTTTTGAAACATCCCATTAGAAGGCATTTTAATAAACTTTGTTTTTATTTGCCTTGATGAAGAACACATTTGCTTTCGAGTTTTCAGGGATGTTTGAATCTGAATCTTCCCTTTCTTTTCCTTAGAAGTATTTGGTGGCAACAGTCGATGTTCATCCCAGGGGACTCTCCTATGGAGAGATGACCTGGTTCCGGCTTTTCCAAGTAATTTTAGTCGCTTTAAGACTCTCAGCCCCCGGTCTCACTGATAAACTCCAGAGCAGAAAGTGTGGGGTCAAAAAAGTTTGAAAGTTCGACAGGGTAAAAAAAAAAAATCACCTTGCCCTTTTAAGCTTCCAGGCATGTGATTGGTATTTATTTTTTTTAATAAATTTAGAAATGTCTCTTTTTCTCCCATCTCACCCAATTCTCCAGTTTCTCAACTCATGTCAGTTATATGAATTAACTTTAGTGCATTACACATATGTCATATTCTGGCAAAGAACCTGAGGCAGCCATGTTAAAAAGAAAAAACATTTTGAAAACTTTTTTTTTTTCCATATCCTTCTCTGTAGGGGGTCACTTGGACAAATCTCAGCCACTTTCCTAGACTGTATTATATTTACCATTCACTATTTTTCTGCTTAGAAGAAGGAAAGCTATGTTCAGTATGGAATGCTCAATTGTCTTTAATCATGTGGTCTGCACCCAGATGTGATCTTTTGATTGGCATTTTCTTATTTGGAGGAAACCATTCTGATAATGCCACCTACTGCCATATCCTCTTTTTTCCATTGACTTAAATTGGCTTTTATCTCAAAGTTGTTTTTACTAATCAGAAGTCTAGCTGCACCTGGGAAGTCATCCTACTGGGGAGAAGTCAAGACCTGATTTAAACAACACCATTAAAAGACCGACCTTGATGCTGGCCTCTTTGTAAATGCTAACCCTGGAAGTACAGAAAACTACTGAAGAACCAGCGCTCTCCACTTCCAGAACCTTAGTGAAAAGATTTCTGTTTGGGTTTTCACAGTTGAAGGACAGCTAATTCCTTATTTTGATTTGAACTCACCATCAGGAAAAGAAGCCCAGCATGTTAATATTTGCTAAGTTCCTCTTCTTGTTATATAAACCGGAGAATGTGTTCCTCAAAACAAACCCAGGTCTTTCCTTTCTCACCATGGAATCCTTGTTCACCTGGGTACTTTCCCCCAGCCTCCTGCAGCCAAACAGCCCCTCACTCCCAGTACCATCTGAATGGCATGGAAGGAAGGGACAGCTCAGCTATGCCATACAAAAACAGGTTGACATCTCAACATTTCATAACATCACATGTTTAAATAAATGATGGTGTTGACTCAGGATAATTAGATGAGGACCCTTTCCTCCAGACCAATCTTTGTAAGGCTAAGAAAAACAGGGCCCTCCATGGAATTAGTACCTAATCTCCCTCCCTTCTCAGGAGAAGGAGCAGATTCAGGGAAGAACTCGGCATGTCCTGTTACCTTAGGCCCCCTAGAGATGTCCTGTAGGGAAGTCAAGCTTTAAAACCACATTCCTCAACTTCAAGGCCCAGCTTTCCAGCCTGATGTGCATGAGCTCCAGGAGAGAGGGATTGTCCCCCTACAGCAACAATGTGAACAGCCACACAGGGGCCAATTTTTCCTACCTTCAACATTGGTATAAAATAAGGTCGGGAATTTTTTTTTTCTGTGAATAGTAGGTATTGCTGAATCAGGCATTTGCATTCTCCTCTTCCAACCCTGTATCCAATCTCTCCCTACCACAAAGGGGACTATTTTTAGCCTGAGAGTTTTCCAAGACCGATGGACTCTGGAGGTGAGGACGTGCTTTGAACAAAGTTGTCTTTGGAATCAAGATCAATGAGAAGCCAGATATGGATTTATGGAACATTCCCCAGATTGGAGAGAGCAGGGGAAAAAGAAAGCAAATGCCCTCTGAGGGAGTCAAAAGAACAACTATGTTACAAAAAAGGCAAGTAAAAAAGGACTTGCTTTTAAGGATGTAATCCTTTAGCTGTCTTCCTGTTGCCTTAAACAGAAATAGGAATAATAGGTAGCATTTACATTGCTTCAAAGTTTGCAAAGTTTTCACATAAATTTTTCTCATTTGATGCCCAGTAAAGCAGGTAATGTTACTGTCCTCATTTTATATATGAAGAAACTAAGATCCAAAGAAGCTAAATGACTAGCCCAGAGTTAGGGAGTTAGTATCTGAGTTCGGATTTGAATTCTGGTCTTACTGACTACCATGCCCCCAGATGCCTTTCAGAAAAACCATCACAGTTACAGTAACTGGCCAGAATCCAAAATCTGATGTCAAGGCAACTAAAATTCAGTAAAGAAAAAACACATAATCATAAATTTTGAACTGGGAAAGAGCTAAGAGGTCATAGAATCCAAACCCCTCATTTTTAATCTTAAGAAACTGAGTCCCAGAAAGGGGAAATGAGGAGTCCAAGGCCACATAATAAGTGTCCAAGTTGGAATTTAAACTCAGATCCTTTGGTTTGAAATCTAGGGTTCTTTCCAAGTACGTTTTTTACACTATGAATAATGAGACCACATCTAACCCCATGGCCTCCCCAAAACTATACCAAGAGACCAATACCCAAATCCAGATTCCAGAAGACAAAAAAAAAGTCACTGAAATTGGGCAAAGTTCTGATACTCTCAATATTTCCAATCACAAAGTAAATCTGTATCTGAAGACAAATATTCACAGGACCATAGAATTTCTGAGTTGTAAGAGACCTCAGTGGTCATCTAATCCAACCCAGGCCCGACAAAGAATGTACTCTACAGAATGCCCAAAGTGATCATCTAGCCTCTTTAAAGACCTCCAATGAAAACATAATTCAAGTTTATGAAAATAAGTCATTCCCCAATTGATAAATGGTCAAAGGACTTGAACAGGCAGTTTTCAAGAAAAGGATGACATGCTCATGCTATCAATAACCAAGTTAAAAATGCTCTGGACCACTAATAATTAGAGAAATGCAAATTAAAGGAACTCTGAGGTTTTACCTCATATCCATCAGATTGACAATGATGACAAAAAAAGGATAATTACAATGCTTGGAAGGGCTATGGGAAAAGTCACATTAATGCATTGTTCATGGAGCTGTAAATTGGTTTCAACAATCTGGAAAGCAATTTAGAGCTATGCTGAAAAAATCATTAAATTATGTGCACCATTTGATGAACTCACTACTAGGCCTGTTTCACAGAGAGATCAAAGAAAGAAAAAAAGAACTCAGATGTACAAAAATACTCATAGCAGCTCCTTTTGTAGCTTAACATAGGCACTGGTACATAGTAGGTACTTTAATGATTTGAGGCATTGTTCCCATAAGGTTGTTGATAGATAAGCCCCAGAAACAACAATTTATACCTTTATAACCCTTAACCATATGTTTGCTGGAGCCAGCTTGACCCAACTCCAGTGATTCAACCACTGAGTTTTCAATGTAAGCATTTATAACTCAGAAATTGGCAGACTGTACAAATCAGTGTTTGATTTATTGTTTTGTTGACTGTCTGTACTTAAGAAAGTGATGGTGGAAAATGTTAATAAGCCAGAATAAACTGAAATGTGTTATACACACATGGGGAGGAGGGAATGGGGGGGGGAGCTAGTTGGTAAACCTTTACCAGCACACCTTAAAACCCTTAAAACACTTCTATACCTACATACTATCTATAGCTATGTATAGGAAATGAATTCTTAGCCAAACAAAAGTAGAGAGACAATTTCAAAAGATAAAATAGGTCATTTTATTACATAATATTAAAAAAATCTTTCCACAAACCAAATTAATATATTTAAGATAAAAATGTCCAATAGGGAAAAAAATATTTGCCTCAAATTTTTCAGATGAGGATTTGGTATCCAATATACAGTTAATTAAAAGAAATAAATAAAAACAAAAGCCATAATTTGTCAACGAATGTCAATAAATAGTTGTCAAAAGAGGATTAAAAACTATTAATGACCACATAAAAAATGCCTCAAATCACTAACAAGAAAAGTACAAATTAAACCTTGATGTTTTACCTAACAGGCAGGAAACAGACAAAAGTGATAAAAGATGAGAGTAATGTTGGAGTTATAGAAAGAAAGGCACACTAACACCCTGCTAGTAGGTTAGTGAACTGTGAAATAGTATAACCATTTGGAAAATAATTTGGAATTATGTGAAGAAAATAACTAAAACACCCATACCCTTTGACCCAGAAATTTCACTATTAAGCATATGCTCCAAGGAAGTCATTGATAAAATAGTAGTCCTCATATACAGGAAAACATTCATAGCAGCACTATTTAATAGCAAAGAACTACAAAGTAGATACTCCTTCTGGAACTCCTTATTATCTGGAAACTTCTCTACTTGAAACATCCAAGGCTAGAATCTTCTGGTTTTCCTAGTTGATTGAATAGGAGCCCAGTGAGGAACCAGGCCTGAGGAATAATTTGTACTTTCCTATCCTAGCAGTAAATCCACCGGCAACAGATCCTGTGTCCTGTATGGAAGGGATCTTACATGTAACTTATCCTTCTGCTATGCCTTGTCTGGAAATGAATTTGGTGGGAAGGATGCTTTGTAGTAACCATTTTAAGTTTGAGTCCATTCTGCTCAGGACTAAGGCAATGCAGAAAAGTGTGCCCCTTGTTGGGGGAAAGGGGACTAATCCTTCTGTCCTTTCTCTTTTTTCCCAGTAAATATCCCACCGGAAAAACTAAGTGATATCAATTGATTAGTTGATATTAAGGAGTTAAATGTCACTGAGGAGACACTAATTGGACTGATAATTGATATTTGGGGACCAATAACTGGTCTCTGATATTGGAGAATACACAATTAATATTGGGCTCATCCCAGTGATAGCGCTGGAAGAATCTCATCACCCTCAGAAGCACCTCTAGAAAAGTGTGAAAGAGAAGTGACCAGCCTTGCTCTGGGGACCAGACCTGCCTTGGGAATTGGAGTTGGGAAGGTGAGCTCACAGCCTATGTGTATGGGATATACCTTAAACATGCCAGATAAAAGGCATGTCCCTTTCACCATTGATCAGCTTATCTGCTTCTTGTACAAATGCCCTTTAGTCATAGCAGTGGTCTCTGACAGAGGTCATCCAGTCCAACCTCCTCATTTGTAAAAAGAGGAAACTTGGGGGGGGGCTGAAGCACGACCTTTCCACAGCTCCGGCTTCCACCTTCCCCAATCCATGTAAAAAGGGGACTCTAAACAAACTTGGGAGCTGCAGAACCCACAAAATGACACAGAGAAGCTAACCTCCCGCTGAGGACAGCCTGGAAGGCCGGCAGGAATCGGCCAGCGCAACGCTCTGGGAGCCAAGCCCAGCCCCACGCCGCTGAGGCTTTAGCCCCAGGGCGGGCCTGACCAGCGGCCAGCCAGAGGGACTCCAGATCAGCAGCAGCTATGGCCGTTTCCAGATTTATCAATACATAGATGCGAAGGACAAGGTGAGAGGCCAGTGCAGTCTGGACTTTGGGACCCAGTAAGTGGGAGCGTGTGGCTTTTACCCCTGGGGCAAGAAACCGCTGAGATGCGGGCACAGCCAGCCAGCGTCATATGGCGGCTTCAGCTCCTGGCCTGCAGAGTGTAGGGGGACCAAGCATCAGTCTGAGGGGTAATCGCTCTTGCTTTAACCTGCTTGGATCTGTATTGCAGTCTAGGGTGGAGGTCCTGGGGTGTGTGTCCAGCTTGCCAGAGCGTGTGGAGACCTCAGAGAGGGCACCCATCTAATACCTCCGGCAGCTGAGAAAACCCCAGCGTTTGGGACGAAAACTCCCCTGTCTGGTGGCAGAGTCCTACTGTGGCAAAAAGTCAAGTAATTGAGTGGCAAAATGACCAGGCAAAGGAAACAAAGCAGACAGAAGATTCCAACATTACACTCCTATTTTGGGGACAAGAAGGAGCAAGGCATGGAACAGGAGGAAAACAGTGAAGTCAGAACTCCTGCACCAAAAGCTTCAAAGGAAAATTACAAGCTGGTTACAGGCCATAGAGGACCTTAAGAAGCAGATAAGAGAAGTGGAGGAAAAATTGGGAAGAGAAATGAGAACAATGCAAGAAAATTATGAAATGAGAGTCAACAGCCTGACTGAAGAAAATAATACCTTAAAAAACAGACTGACTCAAATGGCAAAGGAGGCTCAAAAAGGCAATGAGGAGAAGAATGCCTTAAAAAGTCCAATTTGCCAGATGGAAAAACAATCTCAAAAGCTCACTGAGGAGAATCATGGCTTCAGAATTAGATTGGAGCAAATGGAAGCTAATGACTTTATGAGAAATCAAGATGCTGTTAAACAGATCCAAACAAATGACAGAATAGAAGGCAATGTGAAATATCTCATGGGAAAAACCACTGACCTGGAAAATAGATCCAGGAGAGATAACTTAAAAATGATTGGACTACCTGAAACCCATGACCAAAGTAAGAACCTAGAAAGCATCCTCCAGGAAGTTCTCAAAGAAAACTGCCCTGATGTTTTAGAACCAAAAAGAGGAAACTTGGGCCTATTAGAGACAAAGAGTTTTGAGAAAGGTCACATGGATAGTAAGTGACACATTAGGATTTGATTGCAGCCCTCTTCCCCCAGCACCATGCTTTAAATATCAGTGGGTGGTGGTCGTATTCCAGCTGCTCTAGAATTGTCTTCTAACTGCTTTGTGAGAGTCAGCGTGATGTGCTAAAAATTCAACTGAGGGAGCTGCTAGGTGGCACAGTGAATAGAGCACCAGCCCTGAAGTCAAGAGGACCTGAATTCAAATTTGACCTCAGACACTTAACACGTACTAGCTGTGTGACCTTGGGCAAGTCACTTAAGTCCAATTGCCCTGCCTTCCCCCTCAAAAAAAAGACAAAAATAAATTAATGAATAAAAATTCAACTAAATGTAGCAAACGTTTAATGGATGCCTCCTACAATGTGCATGACACTTGCTGGAGAGAAAAGAAAAGAAAAGAAAAGAAAAGAAAAGAAAGAAAGGAAAGGAAAGGAAAGGAAAGGAAAGGAAAGGAAAGGAAAGGA
>NW_027187285.1:2641001-2641161 GCF_028583685.1 Petaurus breviceps papuanus
AGGAAAGGAAAGGAAAGGAAAGGAAAGGAAAGGAAAGGAAAGGAAAGAAAAGTAAAGAAAAGAGATGGGAAGGGCAGGGAAGGGAGGAGAAGGGAAGGGAAGGGAAGGGAAGGGAAGAGAAGAGAAGAGAAGAGAAGAGAAGAGAAGAGAAGAGAAGAGA
>NW_027187285.1:2641171-2706442 GCF_028583685.1 Petaurus breviceps papuanus
AGAGAAGAGAAGAGAAGAGAAGAGAAGAGAAGAGAAGAGAAGAGAAGGTCTTGACCTCATGGAACTTAAATTCTATTGTCTGGGATGCAACAGGTACAGATGAAGTAACAATTATCAGAAGATTGAAACTGAATATTTAGTGCCTTATTTTGTTGCTCAAGCATTTTAGTCATGTTAGACTCTTTGTGATATCATTTGAGGTTTTCTTGGCAAAGATACCAGAGTGGTTTGCCATTTCCTTCTCCAGCCCATTTTACAGATGAGGAAACTGAGGCAAACAAGGTTAAGTGATTTGGCTAGGGTCACATAGTAAGTGTCTGAGGTCAGCTTTGAACTCAGGAAGATGAGTCTTCCTGACTCCAGGCCTGGAACTCTATCCACTATTATCACCTAGCTGCCCCTGCTACATATTAAAGGTTATAGGCATGGGAACTTCTCCAAGTTTTGATCACCTATAAAATGGGAATATTCATTCATTCTTCAAGTTTTTAATAAGTTCCTACTTTGTGCCAGCTACTGTGCTTGGGCAATAGAGATAAAAAGAAAAAATAAGCCCCTCTCATCAAGAAGCTTGTATTCTATTGATTAAAGAACAATCCTTATACTATCTATCTCAATCTGTTGTGAAGAAAATATCTTCTACAGAGTAAAGTGCTATTGAAACGAACCATTCTTGTGTTTGGACGTCCTGTCTCTCTAATTCAACTGTAAACTCACCCCAAACAGAAGCCATGCCTTCTCTCCTAGCGCAAGAAGTCTACGCAGCAGACCCTCTGTAATCATTTGCTGAATGAAGCAAAGAATGAAACTAGTGCAGAAAGAGAACTAACTTTAAGTGGTCCCAAATTACTGAGTATTCAGGGCAATGAAAGAAACGTTGGCTCTGCTCTTGCTTATGAAACTTGATCATAAATCATGTTTCTATGACTTGGGCTTCAGTTTTTCTTTGTTGTTGTTGTTGTTGCAACTTAAAATTTTTTGGCAGACAGCCTCAGAGAAAAGACGGACAGCTTCTCAGTAGCAATTTCCCTCTAGCAACAGCCCCTCCTCTTCCTTCACTATTTCCTCCCCTCCTCCCAGAGATCCATGAAGAAAAAAACCAATTTCCAAATACCCTTCATTTGAACTTCTCTGTGAAATTGACTTAATGGACAAAGTTTGGTTTCCATCAGATGTGGGACAAGACATTGTGTCTCCTAAATGAGTTTGGGTTTTTTTTTATCCCTTTTGTGGGTTAAAATTGAGTGGAAGTTTTGAGCTTTAGGATCAGAGGATAAAGGAATTAAATTTTATCTAATCCAACCCCCTAGTTTGAAAAATGAGAAAACTGTTGTCCAGGAATTGAAATGATTTATTTACCTAAGGTCCTATAGGTAGAAGAGCCTGGATTCAAACCAAGGTCCTCTGACTTGAAATTCAAAGCATCTTTCCTTTCCTTGGAAAGGCCCTATCATAAGAAGACCCAGCCACATTTTTCACTCCCCACTTCTGGCTTACCCCAACCCACTCCATCACAACAATGGCTGCCTGGCCCTCCTCATCTGGGTGCCCATCCCTTCTTCTCCTATTAGAATGTGAGCTCCTACTAGGAGACCATCTTGGTTTTTCTATATTTCCAGTGCTCAGCACTGTACCTGGCTCATAGTAAGTGCTTCAGCTAGGTAATTAGGTAGCAATTCAACCATTGCACCATGCCAACTTTTGCTCTAAGAAATGCAACTTGTATTATCATAAAATAAATACTCAAGGTCACGAGGAGTGGAATTTTCTGGCATATAAAATCATGCACCTTTATAAAAGTTGGTATTAAAAAGCAACATTCCTTACACCCTCATGCACCTCGTATTACATCCCAGGTAGCTGCCTACCTTGTCCATTCCTAAACCCAACTCTGGTTTCTGGACTGCCACTGAGAGCCTCCTCACAGGGCAACATGGTTGAGAATCTACGATGAATGAATAAATGTATTAAAGAGTTCTAATTTTGAAGCTCTTCCCTTTCAAAGTTGTCAGCAGCAATGTTTTGATTTCTGTTCTAATATCTACTGAAACTATGCAATGATGTCCTCCAATAAGTGACAATTCCAGGGTTAGAGGAATGAAGATAACTAGACTAGGCTTGAATAATGCCCCCTATCCTGTGCAAGTTATAGGCCAGAAGAAAACACCCATATCCCTTTCCTTATCAAGGGGTGGGAGAGGAACAAAATAGAGGGAGAAAAATTCATTTTAATTTTTTTTTGCTTTTTGGAGCTGGGAAGGTAGGGCAATTGGGGCTGAGTAAGTTGCCCACGGTCATACTTTTTTTTGTATTAAGCTTCTGAGGCCAGATTTGAACTCAGGTCCTCCTGACTCCAGGGCCAGTACTCTATTCACTGCACCACCTGGCTGCCCCAAGAAAATTTGAATTGCAATTTTTTAAAAAATGTTTAAGGGGCGGCCAGGTAGCACAGCGAGTAAGAGCACTGGCTCCAGTGTCGGGATGACCTGGGGATCAAATCCAGGCTCAGATACTTAGCACCACACCTAGAAATAACTGGCTGTGTAACCTTGAGCAAGTTACTTAACCCCAATTGCTTAAAAAAAAGAAAAAAACTTATGCACATCTATTGACATAGTCATGTGCCTATAATTTGCATAATATTGAACTTGCACTGCATTCCTGGTGTAAGTCCCACCTGGCATAATTTATGAACTTTGTGATAAATTGCTGTAGTCTCCTTGCTAGTATTTTATTTAAAATTTTTCCATCAGCTCTTTTTGTGGTGGTAATGAATTGGAAATTGAGGGGATGCCCATCAATTGGGGAATGACTGAACAAGTTACAGTATATAAATGTAATGGAATACTATTGTTCCATAAGAAATGATGAGCAAGCAGATTTCAGAAAACCTGGAAAGACTTGCATGAACTGATGCTGAGTGAAGTGAGCAGAACCAACAGAATACTGTACACAGTAACAGCAACATTGTAAGATGACCAACTTTGTTAGATTTAGCTCTTCTCAGCAATGCAATGATCTAAGACGATTTCAAAGGACTCATGATGAAAAATGTTATCCACATCCAGAGACAGAACTATGGAGTCTGAATGCAGACTGAAGCATACTATTTTCTCTTTTTTTTTCTCAAGGTTTTTCTCTTTTGTTCTGATCCTTGTTTCACGTGACTAATGTGGAAATATGTTTAATATTATTGTACATGTAAAACCTATATCAGATTGCCTGCCATCTTGGAGAGGGGGAGGGGGGGAATTTAGAACTCAAAATATTATAAAAGTGAATATTGAAAACTACAAATAAATAATTTTTAAACTAATTTTTACATCAATATTGATGAGCGAAATTATTCTATAGTTTTCCTTCTCTGTTTTGGCTCTTCCTGGTTTAACTTGATACAATGATTTATTCAGATAGTCTGATATAGAGAGATCTGAATTCCAATTCTAGCTCAGTCACTAATTAGCCACGAGACCAGGCAAGTCACTTCACCTCACCAGACCTGGGTCCTCATTTCTAAATGGGCATAGTAAGCCCTTCCCTATCTACTTCAAAGGTTGCTGTGAAGTTCAAATGAGATGTGTGGGAAAATGAAAACACTTTGGAAAGAATCATAGCCTTCCTCCCTCTTCTCTTCCTGGAGGTGGAGAAGGACTGTGGGCATGGATATAGGCATAGGTTGTCAGACACAGCCAATATGTTGGCTTGTTTTGTTCTACTTTGTCACAAGATCTGGTTCTATAGGGGAAAAGAGGTAAGGGGGGATCATTAAAGAATGACAGCATCATAAAATCAAATATTTATCTTAGAAAAGGCGGGGAGGTAATATAATATACCACACAGATATATGGTTATAGTTGCAATCAAATGTTCTTTATAAAGGCTAATATTTATCCCAAAATCAGTAACAAAAAAAAAAACCCAACCAACAACTAAGATTACAAAGAACAGGTGTATTTTTAAGGGAGCTTAAAAAGGACCCCACTTCCCTGTTGGAAGCCTTCTATCTCACTAAGCATCTCCTCCTTCCCCACCCTTAATTGAAGGAGTATAATTGGGTCACTATGGAAAACAGCAACGGGGGCTTAGAGCAGCTGGAGACTGGGAGTGCAGAGAAACCTAATACCCAAGCACAGCCTTCCTCTTCTCACCAGATCAGCCAACAACTCATCCTTCCCATCCTCCTAAGCAATATCCTGGGGTTCCCTGAGACCACCTGGCTTCGCAGAGACTTCCTGGAGAACAGAGGTGTCCCTGAGTCTTTGCCTGGGTGTGGGGACACACTGTCCCTCAGTACTCAATTAACAGCAGTCTGATTTCAAAACCCCAAAGATTATGTAGAAATTTATCACTTTTAAACTTCTTTTAAAATGGGACTTAAGAAACCTGTATTTCACTGAAACTCAATAAACATTACTGAACTATGTTTTCCCTTTAAAGCCTTTATGAAATCAGGACAGTACAATTAGTAGAGAGACAGTTTCAGAGTCAGGAAGACCGGAATTTAAGATGCCTGGCTATGTGAATCTGACCAAATCATTTAACTTTTCAAAGATCCAAGTCACTCTCCCAGATTTACACCGACAGAGGGAGTTAGTTTCTCCATCACTTGTTGATTATACCAACGGAATAGACCTTACTGTCACAGAGGCACATTCTGACCCACTTGATCTGAAGGACCTCAGAGGCCATGGTCTTAGTAGAGCCCTCCTCATTGGGAGGAACAAAGGGGGAAAGGAAGTTATAGAAGGTCTTCACCTGTTCAAAGTCAGAATGTTGGTGGAAACAATCCACAATTAAGTCTTTTGCTGAATGTTATGCAATTAAAATGAACAAGAAGCTCTGGAAATTAATTAATAAAATGTACTTCCCTCCCGTCTTTGAAGAGGTAGAGGACTATGGGTGCAGAATATTGTCTGAATGTGACTATACCCATTGTAGGAAGCTTTTTTCTTTCCTTTTTTTATTCTTTCTTACAAAGAAAGCCTCACTGAGTTGGGAAGCAGTGAGGGATGTATTTAGAATTGAATATGATGTAAAAAATAAAGAGCAATTTTTAAAATGAAAGAAAAACTGAGTCTTTGAGCTGAATGGACCTGAATTGGGAAACTGTCTGAAGCCAAAGCAAAGTCAAAAACACGGACCACAGAGATGTCTTAAAGCCTAGTGAAAAGCAAAGTCCAGCATTCAGGATCTAAGTGTTTGATACCAGACAAGGAAAAGGATATGGAGCTGGACACTTTCAGTCTGTGAACACATGCATATCAAGTTTAGATAACAGAAATTTACTCTGGTTTCTTCATTATTATTATTCTTTGAATGTTTTCCTGTTATGTTTTACGTCACAATCATTCCCTCACACCCTATTCCACCCCTGAATTATTCTTATAACAAAAAGAGTCAAGGGAAACCAATCAAGTATAGCAACAGTCTGTCTTCATCAACCACATTAGGCATCCATAGCCATTTGACCTCTGGATAGATTCATTGTTGGCCATTGTATTTATTCTGACTTCTGGTGTGTGTGTGTGTTGTTGTTGTTGTTGTTGTTGTTGTTTTATTTCTATTATTGTAGTAATTGCATATATGGTTCTTGTGCTTCTACTTACTTTACTCTGAGTCAGTTCATGCAGATCTTCCTGTTTCATTTAGATTCTTCATATTTGTTTTTTCTTACCTCACAATAATAATCTATTACATTTATTTTCCACAATATGTTTAGCAATCCCCCGTGTTAAGTATACACTCCATTTCTAGTTTTGTTTTACCACCCAAAAAAGTGTTGCTATACATATTTTAGCCGAACTTTTCTTGTTGTTTTTGACTTCCTTTGGCTTTGAGGGACAGGACCAGTATGGCAGATTGCTGAGTCAAAGGATATGAATAGTTCAGTAACTTTTTTTTTCCAAATTCCAAATTGTTTTTGAAACATGTTTCAATTTCACAGTGCCATCAAAGTATATTATAATGTCTCTGACTTACTCCATGAGCATTGATTATTTCCATCTCTTATTATCTTTGCCAACCCTCCAGTTTCTTCCGAAATCCCTTTAGCTTGAGATCCTGCCATCACCCTTATTCTTGTTCATGGAAATAACAACGTCCACTCAGTCTCGTATAGGTGATACCAAATTAGATTTGCCCCCTGAATACTTAGTGATCCTGTGTTCATGATAAGATATCTATTTAGAATTACTGAGTGTTCTAAATTTGTAATTCAATGATTCTATGTGGAGATCTAATCACAAACAGTTTCACTCTAGTCTAAAAGATGGAGCCAATTTTTTTCATTACATCAATACCAAAAAGTTCTGGCTCTGCTATTTACTCACTGTGTGACTTAAGGTACGTCAGTTAAAACTCTCTGGGCTATAAGCCATAAGTGAACTCCCAAAGGAAAGAACCAAGGATTTTAAGAAGCAAAATAAAATGAGTTGGACTAGTTAGGTCCTTTCCAGCTCTAAATTCTATGATTCTATAGGTACTATGGGGAAAATGTCTGAATCATTACTGTCTAAGTCAAGGATTGTTGTCGTTCAGTCGTTTCAGTCATGTCTGACTCTTCAATGACCCCATTTGGGATTTTCTTGGCAAAGACACTGGAATGATTTGCCATTTCCTTCTCCAACTCATTTTACAGATGAGGAAACTGAGGCAAGCGGACAAACATTTGAACTCAGGAAGATGAATCTTCTTGACTCCAGGCCTGGCACTCTCTCTTGTACCATCTTGTACCATCTAGCTGACCTGATGTCAAGGATTAGAATGCTATCGGAATGTAGTAAGGAATGCTCCAATGGGGACTGCCAATGCTAAGCAATACAAGCTGAAAATGAAAATGTAAGATGATAGCGAAAATGGCTCTTTGAAATCAAGTCAGCGGAAGTCAAGGGCTTGGGTAGCTATGAAATGTTAACTGACCCCAGTGGGATCAGCCCTGCCTATTCCCAGAATCTGGGCAACCATAACTTGGGGAGAGGCAGCAGACAAATTTGGACACAAGAAATTATGATAGCTTACATTTCTGTGCTATTCTAAGGTTTACATAGTACCTTATATACAGTATCTCATTTGAGCCCCAAAACAACCCTGTTTAAGGAAGCATATCACTCTTTTATAGAGATAGATTGATAGATAGATAGATAGATAGATAGATAGATAGATAGATAGATAGATAGATAGATAGATGGATGGATGGATAGAGATATATAAATGATGAAACCAAGGATTAGAGAGATTAAATAACTTGCTCCCAATCACAGCACAGTAAGTGCCAGAGGAAATCAAACCCAGGTCTTCTGACTCCAAGGTCAGCTTTTGGCCGCTCCATGATCTCTGCCTTTATGTAGAAGAGTTTTTGTGAGGGACGTGAAGTGAACTATAGTAAAGATTGGCTCTGGATCTTCCCAAGTTTGAAAACAGTAATGGAGAAGAGGGGCTAGAGTAGGTAGACTTTATACTGCAAGAGTCCATGGGATTGCTAAAGCTGAAATAAAAGGAGGGAAGCCTGGTAGTTAATGAGAGCCCCCCAAAATTCACAATGAAATCTAATATGGAAAAATTGAACCAGGTCACAGATGACAGAGCAAATGGAGTAATTCTGGGGAACAATTTGGAACTATGCCCAAAGGGCTATAAAACTGTTCGTATCCTTTGTCCTAGCAATGCCACTTCTAGATCTGAATCCTAAAGAGATCAAAAGAAAAGGGGGGGCAACCTCTGTGTGTGTGCGCTAGTAAAATAGTAGATCTTTTTGTGGTTCCAAAAAAATGGAAATTGAGGGGATGTCCATCATTTGGGGAAAGGATGAAAAGTTGTAGTATATGATTGTGATGGAATACTATTATGCTATAAGAAATGAGGAGGGGGATGGTTGCAGAAAAACCTGGGAAGACATGACTGATGCAAAGTGAAGTGAACAGAGATCATGGTAACAACAACATTGTAACAATGATCAACTGTGAAAGACTTAGCTACTCTGATTAATACAATGATCCACTATAATTCCAAAGGACTCATGGAAAATGTATCCTGACTCTTCTCTAACTGATCTTTTAACCAATTCTTTCAGCCACCTCTAGGGTAAGAGTTGTGGTTAATAAGTCTCTCCCCTGCTGGGAGGGTTCTTTCTGCCTGATGAAAAAAATACTACAGAATCTCTTAGTCTCCTACGAAACCATATGAGGCAGTTAAGTGGGTAAGAGTGATGGATTTGTGTAATGTTAATGGTATTTAAGATCTTCCCTGCCCATTAATAGGTCTCAGGTGGAGTCCATTAAGGGAAGCTTGCTTAGGAGGGGCTTGCTTATAGGAAGGCTTTCACACTTTTTGCTAATTTCTAATTAGCCATTGAGTCACAAGGGTTGGGATGCCTTCTGGCTCTGAGAAGTATATATATTTACTCTGAGTTTGTATTCTGCTTTGGGGGCTCACTTATGAGAAGGATCTTGTGATTTCCTGGTTGAAATCCTGTGTGGCCATATGATCTGAGCTCCCCAGCTGCTCAGATGTAAAGGCTCTCTGGATTCAGGGATGTATGTAAAGTGTATAATTGATTCAGGCAGTCAGAGCCCTGTCTGTTGGTCTTTATTTCTCTGCTTATATTTTCTGTTTGTATTTTCTCTAAAGTTCAGGATCTGACTTTTCCCCTGAACTAGTGAATGTAATTCTAAAAGATTATTGACCCCTTAAATAGCTATCTTCCTAGTAAAGCAGATCTAAGAACCTGTGCTAGCAGCCATTCTGTTTATGACAGTGTGGTTGCTGCTACTACCTGAATTCAAATTCTGCCTCAGATTGAATGACTCTGGGCAAGTCACTAAACCTCTTTCAACTACAGTTATTTTATCTATAAAATGGGGATCATAAGAGCACCTACTTCACAGAGTTCTTCTAGGGATCAAATGAGATAATATGTATGTAGCACTTTACAGACCTTAAAACACTATATAAATGCTAGTTATTTTTCTTATTAACTATGATCCAGCTGAGGCACTACCTTGAGCAAGTCTTTCATCCTTCTACTGCAGTTATTGTGATTACTAAGCTTTAATCAGGTCTTCTCTGAATTCTTCTGAGAACTTATCTGTTAGCTCTATGCCTTTCCAACTTTCTTGTAATTCTATTTTTCCCGAGTATCTTAGCTCAACCATTACCCAATTTATGGTCAGAAATCCATTGTTAGTTATTATGTCTTATCACACTACCTTAGGTAGGTTAATCTCTTTGGCACTCTATTTCCTCAAACCAGAAAAAGAAACTGAGTGGAACTGTCCTAAGAAAACTTTTTCATGTCTCTCTACTAGCCCTGCTGATCTAAATAAATAACAATGGTGTATGCTGCTTAGAGGAGGCTGGAAGGCCATTATCCTAAGTACTGCTTCCTCCCCACAACGTACCTCAGCTTGGTTTCTTTCAGATCTCACTACATTTATGACAATTCTTTGAGGTAGAGAAAATATTTTCCCCATTGTACAAGAAAGGAAACTGAGAGAGAAATAAATAGCTTGCCCAAGATCAAATAGTAGTGAAGTTAGGACTGGAACCTATGTGTTATGATTTGTATATCTAGACATGGGAGCCAAGTGTTTGGTAGCTAATTTGCATAGTGGATAGAGTGCTGGTCCTGGAGTTAGGGAAACTTGAGCTTGAATCTGGTCTTAAACACTTACTTACCCAATGAAAAGAGCATTGAATGTGAAGTCAGAAGAACTGGATTTAGGGCCTGGCTCTACCATTTATTAGTTGTCTGACCCTAACTTGCTTGACCTTTGTCTGCCTCACTTTTCTGAGCTGTAAAATGGGAATAATAATAGCATCTCTTCTAGGATTCTTGTAAGGACCAAAGGAAACAATATTCATAGAGCACATAACACAGTGGCTGACACATAGTAGGTGCTTAATAAATCTTTGTTTCCTTCCTGTCTTTACATTACTTCACACTGCTTCTAATCATATTATTTCTTTTCACCATTTAATATCATTCACCCATAACCTCCATAATCATAAATTTTTCACAGAATCATAGCTTTAGAACTGGAAGGAACCTAAGAAGACATTTTGTACAATTCCCACATTTTACCTATGAGGAAATTAAGACCCAGAGAAGTAAAGTACTTGCCCAATGTCACCAAGGTAGTTGTAAATGGTAGAGCCAGGATTTCAACCCAAGCCCTTTGATCCCGTATGTTCTTTCCATTGTACCATGATGCCTCTTCCCTTTTTGTCAACATTCCTCTGTATTTTCAAAAAAAGGTAGTGATCTGGCTACACTGGAGAATACAGCCATATTTTCACATCTAGAAACTAAAGCTTGAAACTGATTAGGTACATTTTGGGGGTTCTATTTTTTTTATTTGTTTGTTTTTTGCTTTTTTGGAGGGGGAAGGTAGGGCAATTGGGGTTAAATGACTTGCCCAAGGTCACACAACTAGTTTTTTGTGTTAAGTGTCCGAGGCCGGATTTGAACTCAGGTCCTCCTGACTCCAGGGCCTGTGCTCTGTTCACTCTATTCACCTAGCTGCCCCAGGGGTTCTATCTTAAGAACCCCAGCAGGGGAGGGCTAGGTATTGAACCAAGAACTGTTAGAGAAGGGACCCATTAAGATATTACAATTTGTATGGGATAAAAGGAATTCAGATTGGGTGGGGGAATGGGAGAAAATCTAACAGATGGGATTATATTTTGGTCTTCTTCAGTGCCTACTGAGCCAAACACAGTCAGCTTTGAACTTGATTTCAGGTAACTGATCTCTCTACTATTCCACAACCCCCTGGTGCAGGCTTTTCTTGCTTAGCTCAGTTCTGGCAAAAAGACATAAGTGAAATATTCATTCCCTCATAAAGTGTTGACTCAGAGAAGACACACTAGTTCTTTCACTCCCTCTCTGGGAAGGCTGTGTAGTTCCCACAACCAGGGAAATGCTGGGAGGTTGTGTGTCAAAGTGGGCAACAGATGTGTGCTTGAAGAGGATGAAAAGAAAGAGTCTAAGGAGCCTGGCTTCCATTCAGTAGAACACATTCAGTGGGACTTCATCTAGAACCTACAGGAAAGTCCTTTGCTGTCACTCACTTGGGCTACTCCATAACTTCAGGTCGTAGAAACTGTGTCGTCTTCGAGATTAGCTTGAGATTCCCTGGGATGTTGTTTACCAAACATCAGAGGACCTAGGGTTTGGCATATAGCTCTTTAAGGGCTTGGCTGATGCCCAGACTGGGGCCTTTTATAATCTAGCTGGGAGAGGGTAAATCACAGTCCTGATCATATATTTAGGCTAGCTAGCCCTGATGGAAATGGGTTCAGAGATCTCCTCCCCTCTCTCCTGCTCATTAGCACTAATTGAGGCCTTGCTCTGAGCTCCCCCAAACTAGGGCTCTGGGTGTATAATTGACAGTAATTGCTGGCAAGCCAGCTACTGATGTAACAAATGGGCTTTTGTCAGGAACACTGAGGTCAAAAATCAGCTCTATAGTGGAGAGAGACAAGAACAATCTTCTTGCTGGCTCCATCCCAGTCGATAGTACAGTTACAATACTCTTTCTTGGGATAAGCACTTCCTTAAGAATTCAGAATGATTCTAGAGATAGAAGCAACCTTAGTTGAGTCTCATAGATAGAAGTCACATAGCTAATACCCAGAACTCCTACATGGTAACACACTGACTTTCACAAAACACATGTCTCAGAAAAGCAATATTGGGTGGTATGGAGGTAGGGTGGAGATACAAGTTGGAAATGGACTTTAGAAGGCAGGAGTTGAGATCCCACTAACATTTGCTAGTATGTGATACTAGTTAAGTCAATTAGTTCAAACAAATTGAAGAGTTATTTATTAAACACTCACTATGTTCTATACACCATGATAGAACCTGCACCTACAAAGAAAGAAAAAATTTTCTTTGGGGGGGTTGGAGTCAAGATGGAGAAGTAGAAAGAGAACTTCCACAGGGCTCCTGCTTCTACCTCCTCAAATTAATGTAAAAGGTGACTCTGAACAAACTTTGGAGCTACAGAACCCACAAAATGACACAGAGAAGCTAACCTCCCACTGAGGACAGCCCAGCAGGCTGGCAGGAAATGGCCAGTGCAGCATGTTGGGAGCTGACCCTAGCCCCGCTCAAGTTGGAGGTTTTAGCCTCAGGGCAGCCACAGTCAGCTGCCGGCTGGAGGGACTTCAGATCACCAGAAGCTGTGGTGGTTTCCAGAATTATCAACCCATAGATGCTAAGGACAAAGTGAGAGGTCAGTGCAGTGTGGACTTTGGGATCTAGGATTTTGGGAGTGTGGTCCAGCCTTTATCCTCTGGAGGGAGAAGCCACTGAGGCATTGCCACATGCAGCTGCCACCACGTGGCAGCTTCAGCTCCTGGCCTACAGAATGTAGGGGGACCAAGCACCAGTCTGAGGGGTAATCGCTCTTGCTTTAACCTGCTTGTATCTAGATTGCTGTCTAGGGTGGAGGTCTTGGGGTGTGTGACCAGCTCACAAGAGCATGTGGAGGCTTCAGAGAGGGCACCCAACTAATACCTCCGGCACCTGAGAAAACACCAGTGATTGGGACAAAGCTCCCCTGTCTGGTAGCAGAGTCCCAATGTGGCAAAAAGCTCAAAAATCAAGTAATTGAGTGGCAATGTGAACAAGCAAAGGAAGCAAAGCAAGCAGAGCAATCGAACTTTACACTCCTATTTTGGGGACAAAAAAGATCAAAGCATGGAACAGGAGGAAGACAATGAAGTCAGAACTCCTGCACCAAAAGCTTCCAAGAAAAATATGCTCTGGTTACAGGCCATAGAGGACCTTAAGAAGGATTTTGAAAACCAAATAAGAAAAATGGAGGAAAAATTGGGAAGAAAAATGAGAATGATGCAAGAAAATTATGAAATGAGAGTCAACAACCTGACTGAAGAAAATAACAACTTAAAAAATAGACTATCTCAGATGGCAAAAGAGGCTCAAAAAGCCAATGAGGAGAAGATCTTAAGCCTTAAAAAGCTGAATTTACCTGATGTAAAAAGAATCTCAAAAGCTTATTGAAGAGAATCATTCCTTCAGAATTAGATTGTAGCATATCAAAGCTAGTGACTTTATGAGAAATCAAGATGCTGTTAAACAAATCCAAACAAATGAAAGAATAGAAGGCAATGTGAAATATCTCATTAGAAAAACCACTGGCCTGGAAAATAGGTCCAGGAGAGATAATTTTAAAATTATTGGACTACCTGAAAGCCATGGTCAAAGAAAGAACCTAGAAATCATCCTCCAAGAAGTATTCAAGGAAAACTGCCCTGATATTTTGAACCAGAGGGCAAAATAGAGGTTGAAAGAATCCACCAATCACCTCCTGAAAAAGATCCCAAAAAGCAAACTCCTAGGAATATTATTGCCAGGTTCTGAAATTCCCAGAACAAGGAGAGAATATTACAAGCAGCCAGGAAGAAACAATTTGAATATTGTGGAAACACAATCAGGATAACACAGGATCCAGCAGCTTCTACACTGAGGGATCAAAGGGCTTGGAATATGATATTTTGGAGGGCAAAGGAGCTGGGATTAAAACCAAGGATCACCTACCCAGCAAAACTGAGTATCATGTTTCAGAGGAAAATATGGTCATTCAGTGGAATAGAGGACTTTCAAGCATTCTTAATGAAAAAAACAGAATTGAATAGAAAATTTGACATTCAGATACAGGAAGCAAGAGAAACATGAGAAGGTAAACAGGGAAAAGAAATCATAAGGAACTTATCAAAGTTGAACTATATTTACATTCCTACATGGAAAAACAATAATTGTAACTGATGAAACTTTTCTCAGCATGAGATTAGTTCAAGGGAATAGAAATGTGTGTGTGTGTCTATATAGGAGGGTATATGGGCATATGAATACATATGTGAATGTGTGTATATATGTTTACAGGTATACATAGATAGAGGGCACAGGACCAATTTAATAGGAAGGGATAATACTTAAAAGGTGAAATTAAGAGGTGAGAGAGGAATATAATGAGAGGAGCTGGGGAAAGACAGAATGGGGTAAACTATCTCATATAGAAGAGGCAAGGGGAAATGGTTACAATGTAGGGGAAGAACAGGAAGGAAAAAAGGAATGGGTCAAACTTATTCTCATTGAATTTGGCTTAGGGAGGGAATGACATATACACTAAATAGGGTATCTCACCCTACAGGAGAGTAGGGGGGAAGGGGATGAGATGGGGGATGATGGAAGGGAGGGAAGGCTGGGGGGAGGGAAGTTAGAAGCACCCACTTTTGAAAAGGCACAGGATCAAAGTAGAGAATAGAACAAATGGGAGGTGGGATAGGAGGGAGGGAAATGTAGTCAGTCTCTTACAATATATCTACTATGGAAATGTTTTGCATAGCTACACATGTATAACCTATATTGAATTGCTTATCTTCCCAGTAAGGGTGGGTGACAAGGGAGGAAGGGAATGAATCTGGAATTCAAAGTTTTAAAATCAAATATTTAAATATATATATACTATTATTAATATTATTTTACTTTTAACTGGGAAATAAGATATACAGACACTGGGGCATAGGGTGTGGGAGAAGATATGGGAGAGAGCAGATTGGAGGCAGGGATATCCATTGGGATCACCATTTTGGGGTGGTGGGTAGGGGAAAATGGGGAGAAAATTTGTAACTCAAAATCTTGCAGAAATGAATGATGTAAACTAGAAGTTAATAAAGCATTTGATAAAAAAAGAAATTCTGAAAAAAAAGAAAAGAAAAAAATATCTTAGTCCTCAAGGAGGTTATAGTCTATTACTTATCCTCTCTGATCCTCAGTTTCTCCCTTTATAAAATGGGAATACTAATGTTTGGACTCTTTTCCTTACAGGGTAGTTGCAAAAGAAGAGATTTGCCATTTTTTTTTCAAAGTATGGATTTTTTTTATTCTTGAAATTGACAAGCATTTAGTGCTTGTTCATCCTCCTTCCCACACCCTTCCATTGGGGGAAAACAACAACAAAACCTTTGTAACAACTATGCATTGACTATTAAAATAAATTCCCACATTGGCCACGTCCAAACATCTATGTCTCGTTATACATTTTTAATGTATCGCCTCTCTGTCAGGAGATGGATAGCATAACTCATTGCTGGTCTTTAGTTACCATTTTTAGTCATTTCATTGATCAGAGTTCTTAAGTCTTTCAAAGCTGTGTATCATTACACTGTTTTTGCTATAGTACAGATTGCTTTTCTGGTTCTTCTTGCTTTACCCTTCATTAATTCCAATTTTATCTGAACCTATCCTTTACGGTAAAAATAGTATCACATTATAGTCACATACCACACTGTCTGTTCAACCCAATTGATGGGTATCACTTTAGTTTCCAGTTCTTTTTGCTAAAACAGAAAGAGCTATTATCAATATTTTTGTGCTCACATTTAAATTCTTTCCCTCCCTCTTTGATCTCTTTGGGGATAAACGTAGGAGTGGTATAGGGGTTTGTGATGCTGTGTATTCTGTAATCATGTAGGTTAAATGTGTCCACGTGAGTCTGTCTAGATGTGACTCAAAAAGAGGCATGAATAGATTTCTCTGTTCTCCTCCACCCAGCCTTCTCCAATTAAGACCTTGATTCTTGCCAGGAGGAGAGACAGGAGGTTGGGGCCAGATGCTAGCCATTCTGCTCTCCTTAGAGAGAGGAAGTACTGGATGAGAGCTATATATATTCATTCCCCACCAAAATATTATTAGTCTAGTGGAAGTAATTTTTAGGTTCAAGATGAGCACCTAATCACTGTCCTTTAAGAGGCAAGGAATGCCCCCCCAAGGTATATATCCAAGGTTTAATTCCCTTCCCACCAAATTCCAGTTCCACAAAGACCACATATAGCAAGAAGCAAATAAACTCATTTATCCAAGCTGATAGCAAACAGAAATCAGAGAAAGTATGCAGATGACAATATATACCAGATAAGGCACAGAGGGAGTGAGCTTTCCTATTGGGAGCCAGAAATCTCAGATCAACCAGGACAGAGTGAGAGTTCCAGATCTCACCCAAGAGGACATTCCCACTGGTTAAGCAAGCTGAACATAGGGATTGAGGATACTTCTTCATGTTGAAAAAGTCTTTCTCGGCAGTTCTCACCGAGATTCGTCACGCAGACTCAACGTGAGACATTCCGGCCCGGACCCCACCATGCGTGAATGCATCTCAGTCCATGTGGGGCAGGCAGGTGTCCAGATGGGCAAGGCCTGCTGGGAGCTGTACTACCTGGAACATGGTATCCAGCCTGATGGGCAGATGCCCAATGATAAGACCGACCATCGGGGGAGGAGATGACTCCTTCACCACCTTCTTTTGTGAAACTGAGGCTGGCAAGCATGTGCCTAGGGCTGTCTTTGTGGACCTGGAGCCCACAGTGATCGATGAGATCCAAAATGGCCCCTAAAGACAACTCTTCCACCCAGAGCAGCTGATCACTGTTAAGGAAGATGCTGCTAACAACTATGCTCATGGCCACTACACCATTGGAAAGGAGATCATTGACCCTGTGCTAGATCAAATCCACAAACTGTCTGACCAGTGTACAGGACTCCAAGGCTTTCTGGTATTCCATAGCTTTGGGGGTGGCACTGGCTCTGGCTTCACCTCCCTGTTGATGGAACGGCTCTCAGTTGACTATGGCAAGAAGTCCAAGCTAGAGTTCTCCATCTGTCCAGCCCCCCAGGTTTCTACAGCTGTTAGAGCCCTACACCTCCATCCTGACTACCCACACCACCCTCAAGCACTCAGATTGTGCCTTCATGGTGGACAATGAGGCAATCTTTGACATCTGTCGCCGAAATCTAGACATCGAACGTCCCACCTACACCAACCTCAAGCGTCTTAGTCAAATTGTCTCCTTTATCACAGCATCTCTTCATTTTGATGGTGCCCTTAATGTGGACCTCACAGAGTTCCAGACCAACTTGGTGCCCTATCCTCGAATCCATTTCCCCCTGGCAACCTATGCACCTGTCATCTCTGCTGAGAAGGCTTACCATGAGCATCTCTCAGTATCCGAGATCACCAATGCCTGCTTTGAGCCAGCCAACCAGATGGTGAAGTGCGACCCTCGTCATGGCAAATACGTGGCCTGCTGCCTCCTGTACCATGGCAATGTGGTGCTCAAAGATGTCAATGCTGCCATCGCGGCCATCAAGACCAAACGAAGTATCCAGTTTGTAGACTGGTGCCCTACTGGCTTCAAGGTTGGCATCAACTACCAGCCACCCACTGTGGTTCCTGGTGGGGATCTGGCCAAGGTACAGAGAGCAGTGTGTATGCTGAGCAACACAACAGCCATTGCAGAAGCCTGGGCTCGCCTGGACCACAAGTTTGACCTGATGTATGCTAAGAGGGCATTTGTGCACTGGTATGTAGGTGAGGGCATGGAGGAGGGAGAGTTCTCTGAGGCTTGGGAGGACATGGCAGCCCTGGAGAAAGATTATGAGGAAGTGGGCATCGATTCCTATGAGGATGAGGATGAGGGGGAAGAGTAGAGCGGCCACCTGAAGCCATTTTACTGTTTGTTGCAAAATCCTTTCGAAATAAAGAGTCTCTGTGTTTTGAAACTAAATTTGTCTCCACCCCTTGTGCTGTGCACTCTCTTGCCAAGTATGTGAGGTGCTGCTGCTGCCACTGCCCTCCCTCCCTGCTGCCCATTCCCTTTTTCTTTCCTGTGGGCTGAAGGTAAAGACTGCTGCTGATCCCTGCCCCTGCCTAGAGGGCCTAGCCCTAGTCCATTGCATACAAGGCCCTAGGGCACTGAGGTCAGGCCAAAGAGGACCAAAGAGTTGGACTTGTGTTGGGTGTGGGCTCCTTCCACTGCTCTTGGCAGGATGTGTTCACCTCCATGCTGCCTCTGCATCCTCCCGCTTTAGAAGAAGAGAAGCTTGAGCCCAGACCATTAGCTTCATCTGCATAGGAAGGGTGTGTGTGGGGCAGGGTTGGTCCAGAGTCCCAGGGCAGGTACCTAGACTCAAACCTGGGGGACTGGCTGGGCAGTGGTGCTATGTAGTGGTTGTGCGTCTGTCCCTTCTGCACCTCCCATCTCTGCATGACCTCAGTCATCTCTCCCACTGCTTTGCTGGGGACCTTGAGCTGTGGCATTAAAAGTCTGGTCCTCTCCAAAAAAAAAAAAAGAAAAAAAAAGAAAAAGTCTTTCTCTTTCTTCAGTGATCAAAGAGAGCCTAGAACCTTGTGTCTTCTCTCTTCAAGTGGGAAGCCAGGAGATCAGTATTGGTCTTCTCCCAATCTCTCACTATTACTGTTCCTCACACAGGCATGGAGCATTGAGTAATCAGTTTCTGCCAATGAAAAGAACCTTATGCAAATTGAGTTTGAGCAAGGGGTTACAGTGATATCATTAGTAAAAAGGTATATACAACTTAGTGATGGGGGGGGAGAAGAAATACTAAATTTTTTTTCTAGAATGGCTGGACCAATTAATAGCTCTACCAAGAGTACTTCAATGTGCCTTTTTCCTGTAGCTCCTCTTACATTTGTCACTTTCATGGGTTGGGGTTGTTTTTTTCTCCTCTTTGCTTATCTTCTTGGTGTGAGGTAGAACCTCAGAGTTGGTTTAATTCTAATTTCTTCAATTATTAATGATTTGTAGTATTTTTTTCATATGACTGCTGATAGTAATTACTTTTGGATTAGATTTCTTTTTTGAAAACTACCTGCCTTTGATTGCTTATCAGTTAGGGAATGGCTCTTATTCTTGTAAATTTTCATCAATCATTGTGTATCTTGGAAATGAGACCTTCATCACAGAAATTTGCTGCAAAGATTTTCAAGGGAAGTGCATTGGAAACTGGAAAGCACCCCATAAATGTGATTTATTATTATAACAGTTATAATACTTCAGGAGACCATTAGTGAAATTATTTTTTCTTTAGCTTGGGTGGATAAACTCTAGTCTTTTCAAGGAGTCACCTCTCTTGCTCAAGCAGACAAAAAAATTTTTACTTTTCATGTATTCAATACATATGTATTGAATGCCTACTGTGTAGAAGGCATTGTACTAGGGGAAGAACAGAACCAAGAACAGAACCTTGAGGAATGCCAACATTTAGATTCAAGGAGGAAGAAGAATCTGAAAAGGAGAACAGTGGAGTCATCAGACAAGGAGGAAAGCTAAAATATTATATAGTATCATTTAAGCTAAGGATTTCAGACAAAAATGTTGTCAATAGAACTAAATTCAATAGACAAATTAAGGAAGAGAAACAAAAAAGACCAATTGAGTTTAATGCTTAATATGACACAGTTAACTTTCAAGGGAAGGAAGGTTTAAGCATGTACCAAATATGGTAGACAGATTGGAAGAGATTTAGGAAGAAAAGGAAGTGAGGACACGTAGGCAGTATGTTTTGAGAAATTTGGTAGTAGACGGGAGAGATATGACAGTAAACTGAAGTGTTATTAATTTGATCAAATAATTTTTTCCCCAGAAAGAGTATACTTAAAATTTGGAAGGACATGGTGGAAAGGAAGAGAACAAACTTTTGGTATTATCATTGATTGCTCTTTTGAGCTGTCCTTCCACATCCAATCAATTACCATAAAATCTCAGAGATAGAAGATACTTCAATAACCACCTGGTTCAATTCATACCTGAATAAGAGTCCCTTTTACAACATACTTAATAGTCTTCTAGTCAGTTCTTGCAAACTACCTTTCATCCCTGATATCCTCCTGAAACATCCCTTGGATTTTGAAAGTGCATTGTTAATCATCAGACTCAACAGTCTCTAGCCTTCTCTTGAAGATCCCTGGTGAGGAGGGGCTCACTGCTTATAGAAGCAGGTTACTCTACTTTTGGATAGTGGTAATTATTAGGAACTTTTTCTTACAACAAACCTAAATTTACTTCTTTGCAACTTCTATCCATCGCTCCTAGATCTGTTTTCTGGGGCCTGGCACAAGTCAAATCCCTTTGCACTGTGGAAACCCTTCAGATATTTTAAGTCAACTCTCAGTTTGACCCTCATTCACTTCTTTTTTTTACTTCATAAATTACTAGCTCAATGTTTTTTTTTATTAAAAGATTAAATTGTATTTTAATTTCAGGTGAAGATCTGCCTTTTCTCCCTTCCCTTACCTCTACTGCCACATTGAGAAAGCAAGAAAAATAAAATTCCTATCAGAAACACGTATTGTAAAACAAAATAAATTCCTATATTGTCCATGCCCAGAAAAATGTGTCTCAATCTTAAACCAAAATATTTTGACTGAACTTGAATTGAGGAGACATTGTAATATTGTCCAATGTCATCCCCATAAAGAAGAATTTTAGGTCTACCAGGAATCTATCTTAAATTGTATAATGTATAGCATATCCTCTCTGAGAGTAGGGCAACACCTCTGGCTAGCCACCTTTCTTTTTTATGACTTCCTTAATTTGAATAATAAAAGAATTATTTAAAAATATTAACTCTGTGCTTGAATCTCTGAAGAAATCTTATATGATCTTATCAAATCTTAAAGTTGTTTCCTAGGTAAGATTCTTTAGTGACCATTCAAATAAAATGCTTCATTCCCATTTGTAATCAACAAGCATATCTTTATATAATATATATATATATATATATATATATATATATTTCACAAAATTAAGGGGGGAAGTAAAGAAGAAGAAAATGAAGTTTTTCACATGCAAAAAGATTTACTTTGTTTTTTCTTTTTTGCCTTCCTATTTTTTATTTTTATTATATATGTGTGTGTGTATGTGTATATATTTTAAACATTTGATTTTAAAACTTTGAATTCCAGATTCATTCCCTTCCTCCCTTGTCACCCACCCCTACTGGGAAGATAAGCAGTTCAGTATAGGTTGTACATGTGTGCCTAATGCAAAACATTAACATAGTAGATGTATTATAAAAGACTGACTATATTTCCCTCCCTCCTATCCCACCTCCTACTTGTTCTATTCTCTACTTTGATCCCATCCCTTTTCAAAAGTGGGTGCTTCCAACTTCCCTCCCCTTCAGCCTGCCCTCTTTTCCATCATCCCCTCTCATCCCCTTCCCCCCTACTCTCCTGTAGGGTGAGATAGCCTATTTAATGTGTATTTCATTCCCTCCCCAAGCCAAATTCAATGAGAATAAGGTTGACCCCATTCCCTTTTGCCTTCCTATTCTTCCCCTCCATTGTAACCATTTTCCCTTGCCTCTTCTTTATGAGATAGTTTACAACATTCTGTCTCTCCCCATCTCCTCTCATTATATTCCTCTCTCACCTCTTAATTTCACCTTTTAAGTATCATCCCTTCCTATTAAATTGGTCCTGTGCTCTCTATGTATACCTGTAAGCATATATATATATACACACATTCACATATGTATTCATATGCCCATATACCCTCCTATATAGACATATATATACATATATTTCTATTCCCTTGAACTAGTCTCATACTGAGAAAAGTTTCATCACTTACAATTATCATTTTTCCATGTAGGAATGTTAATAGTTCAACTTTGATAAGTTCCTTATGATTTCTTTTCCCTGTTTACCTTCTCATGCTTCTCTTGCTTCTTATATCTGAATGTCAAATTTTCTATTCAATTCTGGTTTTTTCAACAA
Source organism: Petaurus breviceps papuanus (assembly GCF_028583685.1). NCBI lineage: Eukaryota > Metazoa > Chordata > Mammalia > Diprotodontia > Petauridae > Petaurus > Petaurus breviceps. The sequence goes on from NW_027187285.1 coordinate 2,662,777, forward strand.
GAATGCTTGAAAGTCCTCTATTCCACTGAATGACCATATTTCCCCCTGAAACATGATACTCAGTTTTGCTGGGTAGGTAATTCTTGGTTTTAATCCCAGCTCCTTTGACCTCCAGAATATCACATTCCAAGCCCTTCGTTCCCTCAACGTAGAAGCTGCCAGATCCTGTGTTATCCTGATTGTGTTTCCACAATATTCAAATTGTTTCTTCCTGGATGCTTATAATATTCTCTCCTTAATCTGGGAATTTCAGAACCTGGCTAAAATATACCTAGGAGTTTTTTTTTAGGGATCTTTTTCAGAAAGTGATCAGTGGATTCTTTCGACCTCTATTTTGCCCTCTGGTTCTAAAACATCAGGGCAGTTTTCCTTGAGAATTTCTTGGAGGATGATTTCTAGGTTCTTTCTTTGATCATGGCTTTCAGGTAGTCCAATAATTTTTAAATTATCTCTCCTGGATCTATTTTCCAGGTCATTGGTTTTTCCAGTGAGATATTTCACATTGCCTTCTATTCTGTCATTTGTTTGGATCTGTTTAACAGCATCTTGATTTCTCATAAAATCATTAGCTTCCATTTGCTCCAATCTAATTCTGAAGCAATGATTCTCCTCAGTGAGCTTTTGAGATTCTTTTTCCATCTGGCAAAATCAGCTTTTTAAGGCTTTCTTCTCCTCATTGGCTTTTTGAGCCTCTTTTGCCATTTGAGTTTAGTCTATTTTTTAAGGTATGATTTTCCTCAGTCAGGCTGTTGACTCTCATTTCGAAATCTTCTTACATCATTCTTATTTCTCTTTCCAATTTTTCCTCCACTTCTCTTATCTGCTTTCTAAGGTTCTCTATGACCTGTAACCAGCTAATATTTTCCTTTGAAGCTTTTGGTGCAGGAGTTCTGACTTCACTGTCTTTCTCCTGTTCCATGCTTTGATCCTTCTTGTCCCCAAAATAAGAGTCTAATGTTGGAATCTTCTGGAGGTTTTTTGTTTGTTTCCTTTACCTGGTCATGTTGCCACTCAATTACTTGACTTTTGGGCTTTTTGCCACAGTAGGACTCTGCCACCAGACAGGGGAGCTTCGTACTGAACCCTGGGGTTTTCTCAGGTGCTGGAGGTATTAGTTGGGTGCCCTCTCTGAAGCCTCCACATGCTCTGGCAAGCTGGACACACACCCCAGGACCTCCACCCTAGACTGAAATCCAGATCCAAGCAGGTTAAAGCAAGAGCAATTACCCCTCAGACTGGTGCTTGGTCCCCCTACACTCTGTAGGCCAGGAACTGAAGCTGCCACGTGGGGGTGAATGCACAGCTGTGGCAGTGGCTTCTTGACCCAGGGCCACTCCCAACTACTGGGTCCCAAAGTCCACAGTGCACTGACCTCTCACTGTGTCCTTAGCATCTATGTGTTCATAATTCTGGAGACGGCCACAGCTGCTGGTGATCTGGAGTCCCTCCAGCCAGGGGCTGGTCAGGCCCACCCTGGGGCTAAAGCCTCCTGCTCATGCAGGCCTGGGCTCAGCTCCCAGAGGGCTGTGCTGGCTGATTCCTGCCAGCCTGCCAGGCTTTCCTCAGCAGGAGGTTAGCTTCTCTATTTCATTTTGTGGGTTCTGCAGCTCCAAAGTTTGTTCAGAGTCCCCTTTTACATGAATTGGGGAAGGTGGAAGCTGGAGCCACTTGGAGGTCCTGCTTCTACTCTGCCATCTTGACTCTGCTCCTGTTTTCTTTCTTTTAAAAATATTTTATTGATACCTTTGTCTTTACACCAAAATCATTTTTAAGCTTACCTCCTACATATTGAACTCTTTCATAACAAGGAAAAACAATTAAACAAACACACTTGATATGGTGACCACATCTGAAAACATATATAACATTTATGCCTATATAGTATTCCACCTTTCTGCCATGTGTTTTTTTGTTGTTGTTGTTCTCCAGAACAATTGTTGGCTTTTCTTCTCCTTAGAGTTCAAGGTTCTTTTATTCATCTTAACCTCCCAGGGCCTCCATTTCATGAGAGGATTCAAGAAAATATTGGATTAGATGGTTTCTGAAGTCTGTTCCTATGCTAGATCTGAAATGCTATAGTCATTATATTTACATTGCAATAATCAAGGTGTATAGTTTTCTTTTGATTCTGTTTATTTCATTCTGAATCAATTCATATCAATCTTCCTATGTTTCTCTGAATTTGTGGTAATTCATTATTCTTTTCTGCACAATAATATGCCATTGTATTTGTAATGGAGGTATTCAACAGGGAGGGTTCAGTCCCTAGAACAGGTGAGTATTATCTTCTTACTGTCAATTCATATGGAGGTGTGGTAAGCCTATTTCCAGAAAAACGCAATGGAGACATAATCTTGCTTCCCAATTTAGAGTTCATGCAGGAGTCTTGACTGTTTACTGTCAGCAGCATACTGATGGAAAGCTTTTTAATTGGCCACTGAGCCAGAATTGAGTGGGTATACAAATAGATGAACTCTTTCTTCCCTAGAACTGGTAGGTTGGGTCCCCAGAACTTATCTAGGGCTAGGGAGTTTTCTAGTATGAGTACTCATGTACCCCCATCCAGTCTGTTCCCTAAATAGCAATTGACCAGTTACAATTTCCCCAATGTCAACTAACCAATTAATGCCAATTAGCATTTACAATGGAATATTTACAGAGAAGATATAGCAAGGACTGACATACATACAACATAAGACTCTTGACCCAAAGTAAAGTTAGAGTACAACCTCATCTAGTGAATCCTTTTCTCCTTTTAAGGATTCCACACCAAGTTCACTTCTAGTTGTGGCATATAGCATATAGTCCCTTTGCTTCCAGGACACTGTCTTGGTTACCAGGTTGGCTACCACTCCTCAGGACTGGCTCCTCCCTGGACTCAGCAATGTGGTTTCTACTGGCTTTGGTTATTAAGGGAATTGTCAATGTCTCATTCAACCTTTTGAAGCTCACAGGATCATAACCTGGACCACCGTATCTCTAATATTATTTCATCAGAAAAGTAAAACAGGCAACAGAGGCAGGGAAAACAGGCAGAAATGTGGCATTTGGGTAGCATCTCACAATAGCTCATAGAATTTCTTGCTTAGATTAGCACCTGGGAAGAGAGACCGTTCCTCTATTTGAAACTTTATATGTACACTCCAGATCAGTAACCAATTAAAAGGGTTTATTTGTTTGTTTTTTGTCATCACTCAATAAGTCAACTGGAAACAATCAAGATACCCAAGATAATTGTCAATATCCTTCCATAAATACACCACATGAGGGTACCCACCCATTGAAGGCCTTTCTGGCTGTTTCTTGATATTGAGAGGGCCCAGGGAAGCAATTTGGCTATCAATCATTCCTCACCCATACCATGTGACCAGCCCATCTCCCCTTCCAATCATAGATTTTCTTGTTCCTTCTGTGATCTTTCCAACTGACAACAATTGTTTCCATGGGAATGACTTACAAATTCAGGAAGTGCAAATTCATCAGATTGACATCCATAGTCTTCTTGACCTTCTAAGCTTATTCCACCCCTTGGACTTCATTCATTGGAAGTACTTGGACCCTGCAGTCTCTCCCTCTGATTGACTGTTTCATCCCAGGCCCCTCACTTTAAGGAGGAGGCCCAGCCAATCATGTCTTCATTCCTCTCCAGGCTGCACTCTAGACTCTCCTGGACTTTCTCTACAGTGGCCCTGTACAGGGTACCTTCATGCCCACCCCAATTTTCAGTTCTCTTTTATGTGTTGTATTCCTCCATTAGATAAATTTCTTGAGGGAAAAGACTTACCCTTTCTGCCTGTATTTGTATTCCCAGGGTTTAGCACAGTGCCTGAACACAGTGAGTGTTCAATAAATGCTTGTTTCTTTGTAGAGTTGACTTGACATCTTTGGCTTCTAATCTTTGAAGTTCTTCACTTGTAAAATTTGTTACAGTCATATCCATGGGATTTCCTAGACAGAGATACTAGAATGATTTGTCATTTCCTTCTCCAGTTCATTTTACAGGTGAGGAAACTGAGACAAACAGGGATTGATGACTTGCCCAGGGTCACATAGCTAGGACGTATCAGAGGTCAGATTTGAACCCACTGCTCTATCCACTGTGCTACCTAGCTGCCCAAGGAAGGAAAGTTGGAATCATTAAACAAGTTTTGCAGTTTTCTGAAGGCAATCCAGCAAACTCTCCTCTGTGCTTCATTCAATTCTAGATCCAAGTAACTGCCCACCTGTATTGTCTGACCTACATTTACCTATTGATGGACAATCTCTATAGATTGTCCGTTCAAATGTATACTATAATCTGGGCAAGAAACGTCCTTTATCCACTTGGCCCTTAATCTGTGGATGGTCAAACCAAGTTCTTTTGGGCAGTTATACATCTCTTCTAGGAGATGTGTATTCTGGGGCTTGATACAACCAACACAATGTCATTGGAGCTTTTGGAAGACCTCACTAACCACAGGAAATCCCTTGTCAACTTAGACTCTTCGATGGATGTTTTCATCACTGTGGTGAGCATTTCATCATTATGCCTTTTCTACCTAGCAGATTTACATGTGTGTGTATGCAGGGGGAGGCCTCAGGTCAATATTAAGTTGAGTCTGTAGCTCCCAAATACATAAAAATGGATGGAGGAAAAAAGGAAGAAGGTAGCATGGAACTGAATAATCACCAAGCAAACCCTCCAAAGAAGGTAACCCATTTATGATCCCCTCATTACTGTTCTCCCTATGAAATCATTGTATATATTTTGCATGAGGCACATAGAGATTAAGTAACTTGCCCAAGGCCACACAGCAAATAAGTGACAGAGCTGGGTTTTGAGCCTACATCCCCTGATTCCAAATTTAGCATACTTTCCACAATACTACACTGTCAGTCCATCTGGGGACATGAGACTAACAAACATGACACGTGAATCAAACAGCAGAAGATAGTATATATTCCAGAGTTCAACTGAATGATTCAGAACCCAAGAACAGGAAGATTTCAGAGAAGTGAAAGGTCACTGTGGAGTCAGGGAATGGTTCATGGAGGAGACAGGACTTAAGCTGACTGGTCAGCTGTTGGAAAGTTCGGACATCCTGCTCCTTAAGTAAATCAACTAGCAGCTGTCACTGCATTACAAACCCCAGTATCCCTTGTTTGGTTCTGATCCACAGAGCATGGTGCCACAGTCTGCCAGGGCCAGGGAAGTCTTTTTCGGAACTCTCTCCACTTGGTCAAACTCTACCCAGCCTTCAGAGCCTGACTCAAGTCCTATTTCTCCCAGGGAACCTTCCCAGGCTACTCAAGCACATACATATTTTCCCTTTCTCTGGGTTTCCACAGCATGACTTTTCTGTATCACTCCTTTCACTACTTGCTTCCATAGCATTTTGTCTTTTTCTCTAATCATTCCATTCTTGTAAACCTTGTTTTCTCAGTTCTCTAAGCTCCCTCATGACAGGGCTCTGTCTTCTCCTTTTCCTATATCTCCCACTAAACTGGGCATGTAGCAGATCTTCAATACTACTATTGAGGATGATGAGACACTTTGCTTACCCTCCTAGGCTCCCATTCCAGATGGAATTAACAATATACACCTGAATGTTTAATAAGGAAAATGAAGACTTTATTCCAAGGGGAGACTGGGGGATCATTTATCCTCTCATTAAGAAGATCATAAAATTACTTTTCTGTTCTGGGGATTTTACCATGGTTAACTCTGGGATACATTGCATTTTTATCTCGTTCAAATAAAAATGCTTTTTAGAGGGACAATGAAGTGAACTATTATAAACAAAGAACACTTGAGTATGAATTAGCCTAGAGATTTCATGTCATAGAGGATATTGAGGAAGTCAGGATGAATGGAGCTCAAATCTTACCTCTGACATATATTGGCTATTAGACTTTGGGAATATCACTTAGCCTCTCAATGTCCCAAGCAACTACTTAAGACTATAAATTGCAGAGAAGGTACTGAACTTATCTTGGTAGAGGACCTCCATACATTAATGAAATCATAGATTTAGATGGGGGAAAAATACCTTACTACAATGTAGGAATTTTGAAAAATCTGAGGCTAGAATGATCTTAGAGATCATCTAATCAACCCCTCCTTCATCTTACAGTTGAGGAAACTAAGGCCCACTGATGTGAAGTAATCTTCCAAGGTCACACAGGTATAGCAAGCATTAAATTCGAGCCTCTGGACAGCAAATTCAATGCCTTCTATTACATAGCATTATTGGCAGCTGACTGGACATAAAGAAAACACTAAGAGAGTAGTAATTTTAATGAAGAGAGAGAGAAATAATTCTTGGCATCTAGAGCACTGTCCTAGATTGTTAGCAAATGGCAGAACATCACAGGATGACTGTGGATGGGGATTGGAAAGGGGCACCAACATAGGGAGGTGGTTGTCAAAAGGGGAAATGGGCTGACCCAAAGGCCAACTCCATCCAAAGACACCATTTTGCACAGCACCAACTGACCTTGCCTATACAAATAAACTGCATCTGCCTCCCTCCAGGAGCGAATCTCAGAAAACTATGATTCCTTTTGAGGTAAGTCGGCATTGTCCGGAAGTGCCTGCTCATACCTCGGTGTGGGGGCTTCCTTGTTTTGTACAGTCCAACACTTCCCTGAGAATGCCGATCATTGTCTCCTTAAGCTCTAACACTGTCCTGCCTGACTGAGGCAGGAAACGACAAAGGGATTTTGAAGCAGGGCCCAGTGTTTATCTTCCTTATCAGCCAAAGGAAGACTATGGGAAGCTGTATGCTGTGCTCTCCCTGGCCTCCTGTCATATAATTATAATGCATGGCCATGGGTCTGGCTGTGAGTTAGGCAGAATTGGCACCCTCCATCTCCCCTTTCCTCCTTCATGTTATTCTTATCTCCAACCACCAAGTAGGCTCAAAGTATTCAGTCTGCCCTGTTTTCTGGACTTCTTTCTTTTTCTTTACTAAAACTTGTTCTAAGTAAGAGTTGTCAAAGGGAAAGGATTTCCTAGAACCATACATTTTTAGAGTTGGAAAGGATGTTGGAGCTTCATGCTAACCACCTCATTTTATAGGTGACGGAACCGAGATTTGGAGAGGGAAAATGCTGGCTCCAAGGTCATAGGGCTATTGGACCACAGGGCTAAGACTAGAATTAAGGTATTAGGACTCCCAGCCCAATCTACTTTCACATAAAAATAGTTCATGCTGAAGGGTTCATGATCAAAATGATTTAATGGACTTTCCAAGCATTGTTTAATGTAGGCCTTAAAAGTTAATTCAAAGGAATGAATCTCTAGTCATAAAATTTTAGGCAACATCATAGAAAACAGAAAGATTCAACTGAATTGCCTGCAGTACCTTTAAGGATCCCAGGTTGCCTCCCTTTGCAAAAGCCAACAGCAACATTCTGTCTGTGATGCTATAAGCTATTGATCAAATACCACCAGTATCTCATGTCAATTAAAATCACTACTAACTCAAAGGGCAATAGAAAGAATGCTTGGATTTAAACAGGTTGCAGTATGTCACCACTGACAGTTTGTACCTAGCAGAGGGACAATAATAGTGACTCTTATTTATATAAGTGCTTTGAAATTTTTTTTACCTTTTTTTTGGAGAGGGGAAGGCAGGGGAATTGGGATTAAGTGACTTGCCCAAGGTCACACAGGTAGTAAGTGTTAAGTGTCTGAGGCTGGATTTGAACTCAGGTCCTTCTGACTCCAGGGCTGGTGCTCTATTTCTGTACCACCTACCTGCCCCTATGCTTTGAGCTTTAAAAGGGTGCTTGCCTCACAGTAAACCCAGTAGACAGATGGAGCACATGTTAATATTTCCATTTTAGATTTTATTTCTCTGGTCTGGAGGCTTTTTCACAGTTGACTTTAAGATATGTTACATTATATCTCATTCAAACAACAATGCCTTTGCAAGGGATAATGCACTAAACTATTGTAAGTCATGAACATTTCAATATGAAAGATGGTTCATTATCTCCATGAACGAATAGAGGGGCAGAAAGATTAAGTGATTTATCAATAGTCATAGAGACAATGAAAAGCTGGAATTCCAACTCCAAGTCCACTTCCTTGCATAAATATTTGTGCTGAATATTTGTTGAATGAGTTTGGAATGAATTTAGAATGGAATGGATTGAAGAAAGTTGGAGTGGTTTTTTTAAGCCATAATTGAAGATATGTTTTATGAGAAAAAGAATGTGTGTGGATAAGAGTAAAAGTGTTTTATTGGTGCCCTAGAGATACAAAAGAACATAGCAAAGATCTCTGGTAATCTGGATAGACCTATGAAGAATTAATGGCATCTAGATGCATCAAGCACTGGGTCTGAAGTCAGGAAAATTTGAATTCAAATTCTGCCTCAGACACTTACTCACTAGGTGACATTCGACAAATCATCTAACCACTGTCTGCCTCTTTCTCCTCATCTGTAAAATAGGATAATAATAGCATCTACCTCACAATGTTGTTGTGAAGCTCATATGATATAATACATGGAAAATACTTTGCAAAACCTTAAAGCACTATGTAATTGCCATTATTATTCTTATTAACAATATAGTTAAGTGCAGCACAGGATGTGAAGACCTAGAGGATTTGGAATGTGTATTGGTGAGTATGTGAAATAAAAAATCACTCAAAGTATCAAAGTGAATATAAACAATTGGAAGAAATAATTGTTAGCCTGAGGAGGGAACTTACTAGAATCTCTTAAAAATACAAATCTGTGAGGTATCAACTAACTCCATCTCCAGGTGTTTCTGATTCACCTGATCTGGAAGCCCCACAGCAGAGAGATAATTCTGGGAAATAACCATTTAGAAGTCTCTGGTAAAAGTCTCTTACTTATGTGTTGATTTTTTCTAATCAAATTCTACTGTTAATGGACTGTCAGAGAGGAAAGGATATAACAAACAAATTCATAGTCAATGTTAGGGACCTTAAGTGGCTTTGTCTAAGATACTTGCATTTATAAGGTGATAGTAAGTCAACCCAAAGTTCAGGCATTATGATAGACCCTTAGGGAAAGAGTTCATAGATTTCACAGAATGGTAGAGTGGATTAGGATCTTGTCTAATTCTATAGTCTCACTTTACAAATGGGGAAACTGAGACCCAGACACAGGAAATGACTTGCCCAATATCATTAGGTATTCTTAAAGGTCCTGTTGGTCGCCCTTCAAATCATTCTCTGTTGGTTATAAATGACTTCATTCCATCTATTTGTAGGGTTAGCCCCATGTCCTCCTAGTGTCCAAACTACCAGAGTTCCTGAAGGGATCCTGTGGCCTAGATGAGATTAAATCCACAAAAACAACATTTCTCTGAAGAAGAAAGAGAAGTTGTTGGGAGAGCAAAGGCCTGTGATGGGAAGGGTTTCCCGGAGAGCCAGTGGGTAACTTCCTCCAAGGGAAGCTATGGAGATGGGCAGTTCCTCTCTGAGACTAGACAACAGGGAATTGGGGGCCCCTAGCTATTCCTGCTTGGACCAAACCTGTCGTTGCTAACTGCTGAGTGTCTGGGACAGCAGGCTCTTAGCCTTCAAGCATTGTTCAGTCAAAACAGCCTGGCATAAAAATATCTCCTATGTACATAAGAAACAAATATCCAGGGATATTACCCTACCTAACATTGAAAAACACAGCTCACATTGCCTGTCTCCAGTCAGATTTGTCAGACAAGAAGATCCTGTTGTAATTTTTTTTATAAAGACATTCCACACAAAGTACATGAGAAGTTTCCCCTTAAGGTGCTGTAGATATAGAAAATGTCAAGGGGATGGGAAGTAATAGGAATAATTCAATAAGCATTTATTAAGTTACTACTATGGACCAGGCACTGTGTTAAGTAGTGTCCAAAATGTTGAGCACTGGGGATACAAATACTAAAAAGACATTCCCTGCCTGCAAGAATTACAATCTAGTGGGAGAATGGGGGGCGGGTGGCACAGAGGCCACCAAGGGGCATATCCCCACTATAGATGATGCTTCTTCCTTGTTTTTGTTGTTTTTGTTGGTGTTGTTGTTTAATCATTTCAGTCAAATCCAATTCTTTGTGATCCCATTTTGGGTTTTCTTGGCAAAGATACTAAAGTGGTTTGCCATTTCCTTCTCCAGTTCATTTTACAAATGAAGAAACCAAGGCAAATGGGGTTAAATGACTTGCTCTGGGTCACACAGCTAGTAAGTGTCTGAAGTTAGACTTGAACTCATGAAGATGAATCTTTCTGATGCCAAGTCCAGTGTTCTATCCACTACATCATCTAGCCATCCATTCTTGGGTTTAGATAGATATTATTTATCATTTTTATGAAAACTCCACTTATTCCTATGTTTTATAGAGTTTTAAGAGGAATGATAGTTGTATTTTGTCAGAAGATTTTCATGCATTGATCAATCCTATGATTTTCATTAATTTTATTACTGATATAGTCAATCATGTTTATAGTTTTCCAAAATGGAACCAACCTTACATTCTTGGTATAAATCCAGCCTAGTTATAGTGGATGATCTTTATTATATATTACTACAGTCTCCTTGCTAGTATTTTATTTAAAATTTTTACTTCAGCATTCATTAGTGAAATTGATCTATAGTTTCCTTTCTATGTTTAGACTCTCCCTGGTTTAGGTATCAAGACAACATTTGTGTCATAGAAGCAATTTGATAGGATCTCTTCTTTACCTTTTTTTTTAGGGAATGTATGTAGTATTAAAATTAATTGTTGTTTAAATGTTTGGTAAAATTCAGTTGTAAATCCATCAGAGTAGGTTTTTTTTTTCCTCTTTGGGAGGTCACTTATAGCTTGTTCAATTTTTCTAAGAGAAGATTAGTTAAGTATTCTGTTCTACATTTTATTAATCTGTGAAATTTATATTTTGCAATATATAATTTTATATTTTATAAATATTTATCCATTTCATTTAGATCATCAGTTTTATTGGCATGTAGTGGGCAAAAGGGCTTCTAATAATAGCTTTAATTTCTTTTTCATTTATTTTGGATTCATTTTTATATTGGTAATTCTGTTTTCTTCTTTCCTTTTTAATATCAAATTAGCTAATTCCTTATATATTTTATTAAATCATTTTTAAAGCCACTGGTTTATTAATTCAATGTTTTTATTTTACTTTTAACTCTGTTCATTTCTTCTTTGATTTTAAAGATTTATATTTTGGATGTTCAATTGAAATTTTTTAATTTGTTGGTATTCTGGGGTTTTTTATAGTTATATGCCCAGTTCATTGATGTGCTCTTTCTTTTATTCATTTAAAAAAAAGTTTAAGAGTGTAAATTTTGGGGTGGCTAGGTGGTGCAGTGAATAGAGCACCAGCCCTGGAGTTAGGAGGACCTGAGTTCAAATCTGACCTCAGACACTTAATACAAAACTAGTCATGTGACATTGGGCAAGTCACTTAACCCCAATTGCCCTGCCTTCCCCCCTCCAAAAAGAAAATAAAAATGTAAATTTTCCACTATATATTGTTTTGACTTCATTCCACAAGTTTTGGAATCTTGTCTCATTGTTATCATTACCTTTACTGAAATTATTGTTTCTGTGATTTCTTCTTTGTCCCACTCATTCTTTAGGATTAGGTTATTTAGCTTCCAATGAATTTTTAAGGTACACTTCAAAAACCCTTTATTGAACATAATTTTATTGCATTATGCTCAGAAAAAATATGTATTTAAAATGTCTGCTTTTCTTCATTTATGAGGTCTTTGTGCCCTAATACATGGTCAATTTTGTGAAGGTATCATATTCAGGTGAGAATAGTTATATCCCTTTCTATTTGCATTCAATATTCTAAAGAGATCTTTCATATCTAACTTTTCTAAAATTCTACTCATCTCCTTAACTCCTTTCTTACTTAATTTATGCTTAGATTTATCTAGGTCTGAGAGAGGTGAATTGACTTATCAACATTATTGTTCCATTGTTTACTCCTGTAACTTATTTAACTTTTCCTTTAAGAATTAAGAATGTAAGGGGCAGCTAGGTGGTGCAGTGAGTAGAGCACTGGCCCTGGCGTCAGGAGGACCTGGGTTTGGATCCTGCCTCAGACACTGGACGCAAAAATGAACTAGCAGTGTGACCTTGGGCAAGTCACTTAACACCAACTGCCCTACCCTCCCCCCTCCAAAAAATAATAAAAAAGAGAATTAATATTGTATGCTATTTGGTGCATATATGTTAAGTACTGATATTAATTGGATACTTTTAAGCAAAATATTGTTTTCCTGTTTATCTCTTTTAAATGAGTCTCTTTTCTCACTTTTGCTTTGTCTGAGATTACGATCAATACCCCTGCCTTTTTTTCTTCAATCAGAGTACAATAGATTCTGTTCCAACCTCTTGTCTTAACTCTCTATGAACCTTTCTGTATTGAATTTTTTTATTAACAATATTTTGTTGGATTCTGGTTTCCAATATAGTCTCCTATTCACTTTCATTTTATGAATGAGTTTGTCCCCTTCACATTCACATTTATGATTGCTATATATTTCCCTACATCATATTCTCATATTTTTCCTTCTCTTTTTTCCATATATCCAAATTTGAATTTGTTTTACTTCTGACTAAAGTCTCCCTTACACTACTCTCTCTTATCCCTCCCACCTTTTCCCTTAATCTCTTTCCTACCTGCTTCCCTGTTGAATAAGATGAATTTCTTTACCCAAATACATGTGTGTATTGTACCCTCAAGTGCTGCTTCCTCCTCCTTTCATTCCCCCCTCTTGTACACTATATTTATGTGAGATAATTTTCCACATTCTTCCTCTCCCTTTCCCCTTCTCCCAGTGCATTCCTCTTCTCCACTCTTCCATTCCTTTTTTTTTGAGATCATCCAAATAATAGAACCACAACTAGGAACTTTGTCTAATTAGACTCCTCCCAAGACTCCTGGTGATGACAAATTTCTGATGGGTTATATATCATCTCCCCACATAACTCTGTAAACAACATAATTTTGATTAGCACTTTATGATCTGTCACTCATGTTTACCTTTTTTATGCTCCTCTTGTTTGTATGAAAATTGTTAATTTTTTACTCAATCTGGTCTTTTTATCAAGGAATACTTAGAAGTCCTCTATTTCATTTAAGATCCATTTTCCCCCTCTAGCATTATTCTCAGTTTTGCTGAATAAGTTATTTTTGGCTGTAAGCCCAGGTTCTTTGCCTTCTAGAATATCATACTTCAAGTTCTCCATTCCTTTAGAGTGGTGGCTACTAGGTCTTGTGCTATCCTGACTGTGGCTCCAAGGTACTTGAAATCTTTCTTTCTAACTGCTTGCAGTATTTTTTCTTTGACCTGTGAGCTCTGGATTTTGGCTATGATATTCCTGAGAATTTTCATTTGGGGGTTTCTTTCATAAGGTGACTAGAAGATTCTTTCAATTTCTACTTTGACATCTAGCTCTAAGATACCTGGGCAGTTTTATGATTTCTTTTCTTCCAAGTAGCCTGATGATATTAAATTATCTCTCTTTGATCTGTTTTCCAGGTCAGTTGCTTTTCCAATGATATTTCGAATTTTCTTCTATGGGAGAGGGGGGGCTTTTGACTTCAAAAAAATTTTGTGTCTCATGGGCAATCAGCTTCTATATGACTAATTCTAATTTTTCAAGGACTTATTTTCTTCAGTAAGGTTTTGTATCTTTTACCAAGCTACTAATTCTGCTTTTGCATCTTTTTATCCATAACCCTCATTTGGTTTTTAAAATCATCTTTAATTCCTTAACTCTTCTAGGAATTTTTGTTGGACTTGTCTCCAAACTGCATTTTACATTGAGGCTTTACTTGTAGATATTTTCAAGTTGTTGTCTTCTATGTTTGTGTCTTAAGTTTCCCTGTCACCATAGTACATCTTTGTGGTCAGGTTCTTTTGGGGTGGGGGACAGGGAGTTATTCTTTCAGTCAACTCCTTAACTTTGGTCTTTATGTTAATGCTGGGTTCTGCACACTTCAGGGAGTATGGAAGAAGGGCATTGCCTGGAATAGGCTTCTGTACTTTTACATTCTGCTGCTGCTTTTTACAACTTAATCTAGAGGCCTATAAGTTTTCCATGCTCTCAAATTAGTGTGAATTGAGGAGAATTTTATTCATTGCCCTCCTAGTCTGAGTTCTGCAATTTCCTGATTCAGGTTTGGGTCTGTTGGCTTGTGCATGGTTGAGTTTCAGTAGGCTGCTACTATGTTCAGTCAGCACATTGGGAAGTTCTCATTTGGAGTGACTAAATTGCTGGCTCTTCTTTGGTCTGGGCCTTCTACCTTGGTAATTCCACTCTGTGTTTAGATACTGGCCTGAGGACTCGAACTGAATCCCTGCTGCTCTGCTCTTGGACTCAGAACCACGCAACTACATTTCTAAAACTTTTTTTTTGCTCAGCACACAGCTAAGATGCACATCCTGAATCCATGATCTGGAACTGGGCAATGGACAATAAAACTGCTATATGGCACCCAGAGGTAGTTCAGGGATCCCCTTCCCCTCAGCATTTCCTGCCCTGGTGTTCCATTTCAGCCTTCTTTCTTTCCCTGGATGCTGAAATGTCCCTTGCCACTGCTTCCACACTTCATTCCTTGTCAGTTCCCCATAGCCAGTGTCTGTAGTCCTCTCTATCTCCCTCAGCTGGAAAAATGACTCACTGTGACTTCTTCTTGGCTTTCCCAATCAGAATTCAGTCTGGGGTGTTTTCTAGATTTCTGTGGAAGAGGTGTGTTGGGCAAGCTAGGTAAAAATGCTTCCTGTCACTCTGCATCTTGATTCCATCTCCAAACTCATTTTACAGATGAGGAAACTTTTCTTTCTCATTCCCCTCCTACCACTGTAATATATGTACAATCAAGAAACATGAAACAACCATGCCTACAAATTTATGCTTGATTCTATACCTATAGTCTACCACCTCTCTTCTGAGAGACTGGAGCTAGAGATATGTTTTGCCATCAGTTCTTTTAAATCCCAATTGCACAATGCATTGCGAAATGCTAAGGAATAAAAACTTTCAGGATTGTTGGTTTTGTTTTGTTTTGTTTTGTTTTTTTGGAATGAAGAAGGCAAGGCATTTGGGGTTAAGTGACTTGTCCAAGGTCACACAGCTAGTGTGTCAAATGTCTGAGGCTGGATTTGAACTCAGGTCCTCCTGACTCCAGGGCCGGTGTGCCATTCACTGCACCACCTAGCTGCCTCAAGAGTTGTTGTTTTTTTTTACTTTGCTCTAGTTATCATGTAAATTGTTTAGTGCTTTGTACATAATGGGAGCATCATAAAATTACAGTCCAATGGGGGAATCAACATTCAAATAACTATACTCAAATATATATAGATGGGATAAATTGTAGATAATCTCAGAGGGAAGGCACTCACACAAAGTAGGATTTTAGCTGAAACTTGAGGGAAGCCAGGAGATAGAGATGAGGAAGAAGAGAATTCCAGGCATAGGGAAAAACCAGTAAAAATTAGTCAGGAGAAGGACTGTCTGGGACAGAAATGACAAAGAGGCCAACGTCCCTATGGTGCTATAGAAAATAAATTGCTCATCTTGGAGTCAAAAGGACCTGGGTTCAAATACCACCTCTAACTCTAGGGCCATGAGCACTGATGAGTCAATTAATCCACATGTGCCTCAAGCAACGCCTAGTACTTATCTAGTAAATCTCAGACTGGTTGTAGTCTGCATTAATGGGGGAAGTTACAATTACTAACAAATCCACAGATTTTTGTTTGTTTGTTTATTCATGTATCTTCTGGTAAATCCACCAAAGTCTTATTAAGGTAGCTTATCTTGGTATGAAGATGTTTGTTGTTTTTTATTCTTCATTCTCAAAGACGACCAATGGCCTCATGAGAGTGATATCTTCCTTGATTTTGACGTGAATTGGATTTGTGAGGCAGAGCTATCCAAAATCATCAACCTCACTCTCTCCTCCAGAGTCATTGAAGTCCAGTGGCAAGACATACTTTAATTTAGAAAGGTCATGATTACCCAAGAAGATGGTTCTGGGTTCTTGAAGACACAAGTTCTGACGTGTTGGAAAGGTTTCACCTATAAGTAATATGTGTAATATCGGTATTATAGTAACAATATGTGGCCAACAATATGTCTGAGGACTAGCCTAGGTAAGTTCACAGACCCATCTCCAGAAAGTTGGCCACCAGACAATTTTTTTGACCATAGCAGCTCATGAAACTATATACCAAGTGACCGAGGGTTTGGGATCTATGTGGGCCATGGGATTGCCCAAACTGAAGAAATCATGGGATTATTTCAGGTACTATATTGAAGTACTTTCAGGTGACAGACCCTATCAGTTAAGCAGAGACCCTACAACTTTGAATTCCTATTAGTTTGCTTCCTGTAACCTTGAATAGAAAAAGGCACGTGAACATACTGCATCTGATTTCATCTCTTCCAGTGCCATTTCAAGAAGCTGCCTCTGAGTGAATATGGCCACTTCAATGATGCATATATAGATTTTAACTGGGGGTGGCAAGGGGGCAGAAAAGAAATTTGGGGTGGCAGGGAGAAATACAAAGGCATGAATAAAGTGACCTGGTTCTCCACTATTGATATTTGAATAAATACCTTTACTAAATCACAGAATGAAGCCACAGCAAGACCCTGAGTTTTCTGAAAGGAATAGAACTAAATTCTCTGCTTCTAGTTGGGGCAGGGACCCAGAGACCTGAGGGGACAAGATTTTTTAAGGCCTCAAATATTACCTGTAGTTTGACACAATTTAGAGGCTAAAACAGCTTTCGCAGTACAATGCCCTTATTCAATCTCTACCTCTCTGTGTGTCTCTGTCTCTGCCTCTCTGTCTGTCTGTTTCTGTCACACACACACATCATCATCATCATCATCATCATCATCATCATTCCCTATCCAACTAACTAATGCAATGGGTAGAGCATTAGACTTGGAGTCAGGAAAAACTGAGTTCCAATCAAGCCTCATAAACTTGCTAGAGCTGGGACTCTGAGCAAGCATTTAATCTCTGCTTCAATTTCCCCAACTATAAATTCAGAATATTAATATTACCTACTTCCAAGGGCTAACAAGGGTCAAATGAGATATCTCTAAAGTGCTTAGCACAGTGCCTGGCAGACAGCAGGGATTTAACAAATACTTGTTCCCTTCCTTCTTTCCCTTCTTCCTTCCTTCTTTCCATCTATCCATCACAGACACTTGTAATATACTTCTAAGTCACATCTAATACTCTCAGAAAGTTCATTCTAGAAGAATGAAATGAAGAAAATGTTAGATATATTTGGAGTAAGAAAACCTGAGTTTATATCCTGGCACTGACCTTTTGCTGTGTGGCCTCTGAAAAGTCAGTTCACATTTGTGGACTTCCATTTCCTCACCTGTAAAATGAGGTACCTGGATTAGATGGCTACCAAGGTCTCTTTTGTCCCTAAATCTCTGATCCTAAGATTCTTTTGCATCTCTATACTATATAAAGGAAAAGAAAAACATGTGGCTTTCTTCTCCTAGGGAGCCTGTATTACAACCAAATCCAATTATAACCCAGAGAGAAAAGGAACGGGGTTCAGCATGTATGTTTTTCTGGGAGCCTGTAGTGTGAGCATGAGTAGATGCAAATTGTCCTATGAGCTTGTATGTTGAACTATAGAGATCAAGAAAGAAATTCTCTCTATGAATAGAAAAATATTTCCTGATGTGAATGGATAGTGTGCAATATAAAACCAACAATAATAATAATAATAAAAGATAAGTGGGAAAGTCTGTTGTTATCTCCATCTCCCGTAAGCCACATCTGTAGCATAATTCAGGCTTACAGCTTGATTTATTTACCTACTGCTCAAGGCGGCATGGATGGACCTGATAGCTTGACTAATCTGGTGCTTTCTATTTTCAAGCAAGTACCAAAAGAGAAATAAATAATCCTATAAACTTATAACAGCAATACTTCAGTGCTTATGAAATGGTCTTAATTTGAAGGAGTTGTTTAAAGTTGTGCATATTATATGTGTGCATCATAAATAAATCTGTGCATGTAAGATAGGTGTATGGTCTTTATGAGTCTGTTATATTTCTTTTTAAGGTCCCTTCCAGCTGTGACAGTCATTAAAATTATTAGATTTGAATTAAAAATGTGTTCTATATTTGTAAATGATGATGATTGTGTGTGTGTACTGCCTTAGAGGGAATGTTTATGTGCAAAATGTATACCCCCTGAGGGCAGGGATTGTTTCGTATTTGTCTTAGTACCCCAGTGTCTAGCAATGTCACATAGCAGGAGTTTAATAATTATTGCTAAATTGTTCAATTGCAGGTGTGAATGAATATGTCTCAGAGATACACCTTAAACTCAACATGTCTAAAACTGAATTCATTATCTTCCCCCAAATCCTCCACTCTTCCAAACTTCCCTATTTCTGTCAAAGGTACCACCATCCTTCTGATGTCTCTGGTTTGTTATCACAGCATACTGACTTTTCTACCTATACAGCATCTCTCATGTAATTCATATAAGGACCATCTTAGTTCAGTCCCTCATTTCCTCTCACCTAGATTATTAAAACATCCCCCTAATAGATCTTCCTGACTCAAGTTTCTCACAGTTCCACTGCATTCTACATACTGCTACCAAATTAACTTTCCTTAAGTACATATTTCACCATGTGACTCCCCTTTCCAGTCAAATTCCAGTGGCTCCCTATTGCCCATATAATAAAATATAAATTCCTCTGCTTAACTTTTAAAGCCCTACACCTGGCTCCAAACTACCTTCCTAGCCTTAGTGGACAGTTTTTTTTTTCTCCAACAGTTTGTAATTCAACCAAACTGGCTTCCCTGTTCCTCTCTGACATTCCACTACTATCTCCATCTCTGAAATCTATTGCTACTTTACATCTAGCTCAGAGCCCCCTCGTTTCCTTTAAAACATAGCTTAAACAATATCTTCTACATGAAACCCTTGCTGATCCTCCACCTAATAATATCCTCTTTCTCAAACCACCTTGTATTTCACTTATGTTCATTTATTTATTTATTATATTTATGCTGTATATATGCTTATATGCACTCATTGACTCTTATTAGAATGTAAATTCATTGCAATTGGGGCAGCTAGGTGGCAAAGTGAATAGAGCACCCGCCCTGGAGTCAGGAGGACCTGAGCTCAAATCCGACTTCAGACACTTGACACAATTACTAGCCGTGTGACTTTGAGCAAGTCACTTAATCCCAATTGCCCTGCAAAAAGCAAATAACAATAATAATAAGTTCATTGCAAGCAGAAAATGTTTCATTCTTCATATTTGTATCCCTGGTTTTAGATACAGTGTCTAGTCCAAGTAGGGTGTTTAATAGATATTTATTGATTGTTGATTGATTAATAGTGTACTGTACTGCAATTCAATTCACTAAATGTTTATTATGCTCCCACTATGTGCAAGGTACTAAATAAGAAAACTTGTCTCTTCATTTAAAATAGGAATTTCCCTCCATAGGAATAAGTAGATTCCAGGGGCTGAGCCCTATTTCAGGCAATAGTCACCACCACCCTCATCTCCAGTTCCTGAAGCTTGGGACACAGATGAGATGAAGCAGAATTTGGCCTAAGTGATTCTGGTCAGTAGCATGAAGGATGTGAGGACTGGTTTGAGAGAAGGGAAAAGAAACAATTCTTTCTCTCCTTGCCTTAGTGTCAGGATTTTCATACTCTTTATCCTCACTGTTCTTTGATTTCCTAATTTGAAGAAGTCCTTCCAAAACCTTTTATTGGTATGTAGGTAAATAGATAGAGCTCTCAAACCTGTTGTAGGCAAGGATGTATTACTTGTGCCTAATGATATATGATTCCTAAGACTAGCAAACCAGAAGAGAAATAAACATTACTGTCATTCCCAGAGAGAAAATAAGCTTAGGTCACTGAGTACAGTGGGAAGATGAGTCCTTTCCCAATCTTTTGTTCTGGAGCATAAGGGACCCAATTTTCACTGAATAGTCCTTTTAAAAGTATGAAATTCTAACTGCCTCAAGTTCACACACGCTATACTGCCCAGTAAACTGACTGCAAGGAGCTAGATCTCAGACTGTTCAGTTTCTGAATGAAACCCCGATCCACTTCAGGGGGTGGAGGTCAAGACCAGAGAGTGAGTCAAGATTACTGGGCTCCTGAGAAAAAGGGCCCATATTGAGTGGAAGAGAAGCCGGCTGCACCCTGGTTGGTAGAGACCTGATGTCTACTTGTAAAGTCCAGTAGGATTCATTCAATGTGAGTTAAGGAAAGTAAAGAAAGATGAAGCAAAGGTGATCAAGGAAAAAGGAACTAATTCAGTGTAAATGGCAGAAGACGAGGTGGGAAAGAATCGCCTTAAAGTGATTCACTGTCTCAGGATAGGAAGCTGGAATGAGATGTTTTTTTCAAGTACACCTTTAAGGTGACACCACACACTCACCTTATCCTCTCCCGAAACCTAAGCCTGGATCTGAGATTTAAACCCTATGGTCTGAAAGATATCTCTGAATGGGACACCTTTGCCCATTCAAGCGGCCAGAAAATTCCTACAGGAGAAGCCTTTCTTGGAGTCTGGCGCTCAGCAGCCTTCCTCCTCTCTCACTCTACCCCCGAACTCCAACAGTATGAGTAGGACAGACGCTCACTGTGCAAGAGGGGAGACTTCAGGCCTGTGGCACTTTCCCCAAACATCTGGTTGGCATTGGAGGGGAGAGCGGGCTCTTGCTCGGAAGGTGACGGCATCCCGTCCCCATTCCCAGCTAAATTCAGTCACACCACAGTTAGACATACTTGAAAACCTTCCTAGTGCACAGCAGCCCAGTGTCCTTCCCAGACGAAATATCTTACATGCAGACTTCTTCCCAGCGCTCGCCTTGCCTCAGGTCAGTCTGGACATTCCATTCAAATGCCGGACCGAGTTCTGAACCTGTGCGGTTAAGCTACACCACTTTTCCCCCCGGGGCCCCTGTTTTCCTAGGGATGTCTTAGTAAAGAGGAAGGCACCCTTTTGGGAGAGAGGGAAGAAAGGGGTCATCACCCCCTCCTCGCACTTCCTGTCCGGTGCTTCCTCTCTCCCTAGTGACTGGAGCAACTTGGTGGCTCTCTGTGCCCCTAACTCTCGGCTGAGGAATGCCCCCCGCCGCGGAAAGTCCCAAATCCTCCGCTTTGCCTCTATTTCTGCATCTTGCCTGCAATGCATTTAAAATATAGGTTCCCTCTAAGGATGTCCTTCTTGGGATTAGTCGGTCAGAAAGAAATACTTGGGGAGAGGTGGGTTTTCCTCCCTCCTCTTCCACAGGGACAATTATTTAGACGGACTACCGTTTGTGTATACGTCCGTTTCTCTCTCTCTCTCTCTCTCTCTCTCTCTCTCTCTCTCTCTCTCTCTCATTGAAATGCGGAAAGAATGTGGAATTCCGGAGAGGTGATGACACATGCAACAATGCTGTCACACCTGGCTTCAGCAGTGGGATCCTGGACAGCGGAAATGCCTGCAAGGGAGAAACAGGAGGGACAGCCAGCACGGGTGGTCAGAAGAACAAGGGATCTGGACCCAGCCTGAGTGCACAAATCTCTGGGGATTGTGGAAGGTCAGGAAGAGCCGCGGGCCCAGGTTTGTGTTGTTTTTTTTCCTACCCCCATTGCGCGAAAGTAGGGTTCGTGCACGGGCCTACTCGTAGCCAGACACATTTTTGTTCCCATCCAAAATCTCTGGGACTTTGAGGACAAACCGGTCCCCAGTAAGTAGCTCGAGGGTCATTGGGATCATAGAAGTTGAGAGACAAAAGAAAATCTAGACAGCAGTTAGTCCAATTCTCCTATTTTACTGGTGAGGAAACCAAGGTTTGGGGAGTTTGTGGCTTGACTGAGGTCATGCAGGTAGTAAGTGTCAGAGCAGGGAAAAGCCAGGTCCTGAAGGCTGTACTACTGGGTTTGCAAACATCTCTTTTGTTTTCGTCTGGGTCCCAAACTTGTTTTGTTATCTTTGGTGTAAAGAATCAAAGGCTACTTCGGGCTGCAAACTAGCCTGGAGGAAGTACCTGTTCTATTCAGGGTAGTTTTTGTTTTATATAAGGAGGGAGTCTCCAGGAGACAACAGATCCGTTGTCTCTGAAGAGCTTCGGGGATTTTTTTTTTTCCAGTAAATCTGTCGGGGCGGGTAGGATTTTGGCTTCTGGAGAAAAAGTCAGGACTCGGGCTAGAATGAATCGCGACTACACTGTAGGAGTAAGCCACTGGCCTTAGACTTTTTCAGCCCTGCTGCCGAAGTCTCGCCGGCGTTCACAAAGGATATGCCCAGATCCCGGGCTACACAGGCCTGCAGCGTTTTCCAGTTCCTAACTCGAAGGTCTAGGACATTTATAAAGATGCCCTTGAAAAGGCGCCTCCGACTCGCAGCGTTTTCCCAACTTGAGTTGCGAAGGTCTGCGCGCTGACGCACTTTCTTCTCCAAGCCTGACTCCGAACGCAGCACATTCTGGGACCAGGCTCTCCGGTTTGGGTTGGGGAATATTCGGCATTAGGATAGCTCCGAAGAATCCAAGTGTCACTGTGGGGCAGAGCCGCTTTACGTCGGTGGGTCGTTGTTGTTTGTTGTTGTTATTGCAATAAATTGCAGTGATCTTCTTATCTTGTGGGATCTATAACTAAGGTTACATTGTTATTCGTGTAATCCATCCCTATTTATATCAGGCTCTTGACAAGTTAACTGACAGAGCCGCCGGCTCTCAATACTTATTCAATTACTTCCTAGACCTGCTGCTCTCTGAACCATTTTGACTCTGGTGCCCCTAACTTAGTGACAGTAGATGGAAAAATAAAGTGCTTTAAAAAAAAAAACACTCCCCTCCCCCCCAAAAAAAAACCTGACTTTCACCAAAGATTTCAACTTGATGAGTTTCTGCAAGTCTCACTCATTGTTCGGTCACACTTCTCCACCCACTCCTGGAGGAAAAAATGAACCAAATGAAATATCTGGCATCAAACGTCCCTGCCTGATTTGGAATCCACAGCTGCAGGTGTGTGAGCTAGAGAATTCTTCTTTTCTGAGCTCCTTGAGAGTAAGGATTGTTTCTCTTTTCTTTTTCTTTGTTTTTTTCCCCTTTATTTGTTTTGCGGTTTTGTATCCCCTGCGCCTAGCAAAACTTGGACACAAACATAGTAAGCACTTAATAAAAGCCTGTTGATTGAACGGTTGATTCTCCTCTATAAGTGCATAAGTGTATCCATACCTCTAATCTCCACACACGGAAAATGAGCATACTGACACATTTATATAAGCATTCACTAACCTCCAAGAATGAATTGGGATCATAATGAGGAAATTGGAGGGAGGTCTTATTTTGTTTTGCCAAACCGAATGCTGAAGTAACTACTTGAACTCAGAGATATTTATTCCGCAATAGCATGAGTATTTATCAACTGCCAGGTTTTCTCTTAGGAGAGACTTTTACTGGAAATGTCTCTGAGTTTCTCTTATGGATTCAAAAATCAGATTAAATTCGTCTAGATCTATTCAAAAGAATGAAGAAGGGGGTGATTAAGCGAGTGTTTCGTTCATTCAGTATTAAAACATTACACAATGGACATGCCACAAGGCCTTCTTGGAGTCTTCTGCTCTCTCCTCCAGGACAAAGATTTATGACCCCTTCCTATCCCCGAAGTCCGTTCCCTCCTCCGCCATTACCATCAAGTACGTTGAATTGTCCTAATGCAACTGGCATCAGCTAAGTGTGAAAAGGAAAGTTTTAGAAATGTAATTCATGGGATAAACTCCTGAGAAACCGTACCATTATTACCTCGGCTGGAATTCTCTATGGAAATAGAAAGGGACTCTGCGTTTGAATGATGAGCGCGCTTCCTGAGACGCAGGGATGAATGGCACCAGCTCTGCACAGGCTCCGCTGCTCTGTTCTCAGTATACCAAAAAGTTTTGAGGAAAAGCAGCGTGTGTTTATGTGTGTGTGTGTGTGTGTGTGTGTGTGTGTGTGTGTGTGTGTGTGTGTGAAAGAGAGAGAAAGCCTATGTGTAGTGGCTCTCTATTGGGAGGGAGGAGGGAGGGTGTAGAAGGCCAGGCCGTCCTCTATTATTAGGTTTGGGAAAACTCGGGAACCTCAGTATAATCGCTATTTCCAAACCAGGTGGGTGCACTGTATTTACCAAATGTGACTTAGAAATGAACTCGACCGTGCGCAGCTGGCCGCCCCGCTATAGGGGCTAAAGCTCCTGACGAAAGCGGAACTAGCCAGGGCCCATACAAATCAGAAAAGAGCGAGGATCCTCGCGCAGTAGGAGACTCGAAGAGGCAGCTTCAGGCAAAGAAAGGAGACAAGAAAACCCACTTTAGGCGGGGACTAGTCAGGACGGGGTGGGGCGTAGCGGGGGGGTGGGGGGGGCACGGAGCCCCTCTCTATCCAACTGGCTCCCCCCCATGCCCAGAAGCTGAGTTCAACACTCTATTACCGCTCAAGAGGGAGGGAAAGGAAAAGAGTGAACGAGAGGAAGAAAAGTAGCAAAGGAGAGAGAGAGAGAGAGAGAGAGAGAGAGAGAGAGAGAGAGAGAGAGAGAGAGAGAGAGAGAGAAAAGTAGCAGCATCCCAGAGGAATCGGAGACGCTTTTCAGAAACCTCTCTAAGACTGGACGTGTCCCCCAGCCCGGCCTTCGCTTCCATTCCCTGGCCCCCCTACTGGCCCCTCTCCCAGCTGGGGAGCCTCGGCAGAGAACGCTGTAATCCGCAGTGGGGTAGGAGAAGAGAGGCGGGCCACTTCTGCTCGTTGTCATGATGGCCAGCTACCCGGAGCCTGAGGACGATGCTGGGGCCCTACTGGCCCCGGAGCCGGCCACGGGTCGCCCAGGGAAAGATTCCGAACCTCGGGCTCCCCGGGACTGCAAGGAGGAGCTGAGCCCAGAGAAAAGCGGCGGAGGCGGAGGGGTCCCGGAGAAGCCAGACCCCTCGCAAAAGCCCCCCTACTCGTACGTGGCGCTGATCGCTATGGCCATCCGCGAGAGTGCTGAGAAGCGGCTCACGCTGTCCGGCATCTACCAGTACATCATCGGCAAGTTTCCCTTCTACGAGAAGAACAAGAAGGGCTGGCAGAACAGTATCCGACACAACCTGAGCCTCAACGAATGCTTCATCAAGGTGCCTCGAGAGGGCGGCGGCGAGAGAAAGGGCAACTACTGGACGCTGGACCCGGCCTGCGAGGACATGTTCGAGAAGGGCAATTACCGCCGCCGGCGGCGCATGAAGCGTCCCTTCCGCCCACCGCCCGCTCACTTCCAGCCTGGCAAGGGCCTCTTCGGTCCCGGCGGCGCGGGGGCCGGTGGGGCTGGCGGCAGCGATGGTTACGGCTATCTGGCGCCTCCCAAGTACCTGCAGTCCAGCTTTCTCAACAACTCGTGGCCCCTGACCCAACCGCCCTCGCCCATGCCCTACGCGTCCTGCCAGATGGCAGCGGCGGCTGCGGCGGCAGCGGCGGCTGCAGCGGCCGCGGCGGCCGGCCCTGGCAGCCCGGGAGGCGTAAAGGGGCTCCCCGGGACCCCGGCCTCCTACGGGCCCTACTCTCGGGTGCAGGGCATGGCGCTGCCCGGTGTGGTGAACTCTTACAACGGCATGGCGGGCCACCATCCAGCGCCTCACCCTCACCCTCACGCGCACCACCCCCACGCCCACCACCTGCACCCGGCTGCGGCCGCGGCTCACCACCCGCCCCATCACCCGGCCGCCGCGCCCCCGGCTCAGCTCAGTCCCGCCAGTCCCACCGCCGCTGCGCCCCCGGCCCCTGCGCCCGCCCAGGCCAATGCGACTGGTCCCCCGCCTGGCCTCCAGTTTGCCTGCGCCCGCCAGCCTGACTTATCCATGATGCACTGCTCCTATTGGGACCACGACAGCAAACACAGCGCCCTGCACTCACGGATAGACATCTGAGGGAGGGACAGAGGAGAGCCGGAAGAAAAGAAAGGAGAAAGCAGAACCCACAGCCGAGATCCCGAGCATCAGCGCCAGAACCAGTCTACTCTTCCCATCCACTGGCCGAAAGAGCCCGGTTAAACCGATCTCCAAGAACTGGACTGCAAGACGTTTCCTCGCTGTTTCTGCCCTCTCTTAAGCTTCGGTTTTTCTCTACTCTACTTTCTCCTCTTCTTTTCATCTCCCTTCCCTCCCTACTTTGTCTATCTGTCTCGCTCCCTTCTCTAAGTTTCTTTCTGCTCTCTCCCTCATCCTTTCCGTGCCTCGCCTTTTGCCTCTTTCTGTCTCTATATGTTTCTCAGTCTCACTCGTCCACCCTCGGAAAATCCCCTTCCTCTCTTTCTCTCCTCTTCTTCCCAAGTTGGATGAACTGTGCCAAAATTTTTGCAGTGGAAAAAAAAAATCAGCCCCAGCCAGCCCCAGCCCTGTTCCACACCGTTTACCTGGAGTCAGTGTGTAACTCCGGGGTCTCCGACTGCACCACATCTTACAGGTCTGTGCGCTGATGGCATTTTGATTGTAATTACAATGAGCTCTAATCCTGGTATAGTCGCCCCCCCCCCTTTTTTAAATCTATAAAAGGGGAGGTAGTTTTCTGTTCGAAACCTTCTTGCAATGAATGCCGCTGGTGAGGGGCTGGGGGAGGGTAGCGGAAAGATGGGAGATGAGAGTTCCCCGGGGGATGGGGGGGGGGTGGAGGTGGTGAATAGCGTGTTGCTGGAGAGTGACCTGTCCCAGGCATCAGACGATCTGTTTTGTTTAGTTTAGTCTTAAAACCCATCTTCCAGAGAGGTTGCACTTCTCTGCTCTTCCCCCGTAGTATAGAAAATGGAGCATTTCCCGGCAAGGAGAGATTTGCTTGAGTTCTATTTCAGAAAGTAATGCTACATTTCTTTAAATAAAAATGAAGCAAAGCCCTCCAGGGAAACCGGTGACATGTTGTTGCCTAGAGGGGGCGAGTGCTGCTAGAATGCAACATGAAACGCAAATTTATTTTTTTAAAGCCTATTCAGGAAGTTTCTTAGAATTATTTTATTTGGGGCCTTTAAATTTTTCTCTCAGCTACAAAGGGGAAATGCTTTGTAAAAGACGGAATTGGAATGCGGTTCTCTAGCTCTTCTGAGAAAGTCCAATTTCACTTGATCTTCTCAATCTCTTCTCCCCAAATATTGTTTTTGGTAGCTGGTTGTCAGTCCGTCACTCGCCCATCCTTCTTTTTTATTTTTTAAGAAAAATAATTGTTTTTCAGTCGCGGTTCTACGACCTCGCATAAAGCAATGTGAAACCCAGAAGCGTTGTAGATACTGGGGCGAATTTCCAATGATTTTATAAACGTGTAAGCCCATAGCTATTGTTGCGTAGTGTTTTGTGGGGACCAACTTTTCTAGAGTCAACTATAGCACTTTTAATGTATTTTCTAGTATTGTAAATTCTCGAATAAAATGTTTTTCTTTCTTTTAACAAGGTTTGATATTATTTCGATGCCGACTAGTTTAATGTCTTGGTAGCTCAAAAGGGGGGGAGGGCCGCGGAGAGAATGCAACCACACATTTTACTCTTAAAAGGAGCTCTCAAAAAGTTGATTGAGAACAATCTAGAGTTTTCTGTAATGTGATTATTTTCTTATATAGTAAGATCATTTTTATCCTGTTGGTTCTGAATATTTACTACCCATTTTAAGGCTTCAGGTTTTCTTTTAAGATCTACATGTATTTTTATAGTTCAACAGAAACTTGCATATACAAATTGGCTGTGTGCATGTCAAGAAATGCAAATATTCAGATTTCTAATATGTACATACATTTACACATGTCTATAGCTGCTACATACGTGTGTAGACTATCCCGTATATATGCCAACTTTTATTGGAAGTCGACCACAGAATTCAAAACCAGAGAATGGCACAGCCGAGAAAGAGAGAGAGAGAGAGAGAGAGAGAGAGAGAGAGAGAGAGAGAGAGATCAATTTAAGTCCAACACCTTGATTTTACAGAGAAGGAAAACTGGGCCCTTAGGGGTGAAGTGGCTTGTCTACTGGGCCACAGCGGATCAGTGCCAATTTATAAAGTGTTCCAACAGTCCCTTGGATAGTCAGTGATTTGTTTGAGAACCTTTCAAGCCTGGGGCACTTACTAAATGACTGAAGAAACAGCATCTGTTTTTCTTTCTTTCTATTCCTTTTCTGATACTTGTACAGTAATGAATAAAGAGAGGGGCTTTCGTACAAGTGACCAGGCGTTTGAATTGGTTCCAAAATTGTGAGCTCAGAAATGGATTAACGATGGGTTGCCTTTCATTACTTTAATGGGATTACAGGTATCATTCTAGACCGTTTGCCCTTGGTGATGATGCAGCTGGGAGCTGTTTCTGTTAGTTGAGCCTTTTTCGCCCTAACCCATCCACTTATTAATATAAACCTGTCCCTCCCCTCCCGGTTTCCTCCGCTGACAGCAGCACCACGAACCAGAGGGAGAGGTCCAGGATTCTGGCTTTAAACCAGGAGGAAAAGGATCAAATGGAAAAGAGAGAATAGGCAATTTGCTTGTCTGAGCTCATCTTAGAACCCGGGAATGAGCCGAGTCTTTTCTAGATTCGTCCTGGAGATATGACCTATTTTCAGATGGGGTTGTGAATATCTGAGGTTATAGGCTGCTTGTGCCTGAAGCTTCGGGGCTAAGGACCAATGAGAGTTCACTGGAAGAGTTCCGAACCCTGGTATGCCCCATCTCTTACCCTGAAATCCCTTAGCTATTTAAGCTGACTGACCAGGCCCCGTTTCCTGCAAAGGGGCCGGGAAGAAATCTTAGGCTTTGGACTTCTTGGCTTTTGGAGGTGACAGGACCCTTCTGGAAAGTCTTGTAGCAAGAGATAGGGACCGGGGAATAGAAACGTGTGAAAACATAGAGACTGAGAGACAGAGCTGAATCTTACCCATTTCTCACAGCTGACCCTTGTTTCTCTTTTATCTAATACGCAGTAACCTCTGCACTAAACACGAATGCAAGCCATGAAGTGTATGTAATGTGTTTGCATCTGTCTGGTGTAGTTTGTTTAGGTAAGAAAGGGAAGATAAATGGTTCTTCGGGAATATTTGGGGGGGGGGGGAATTTATTTACCTTTTCTTCCTCAAATGGGAAACCAATTATTATTTGCGTTTGGAAAAGAAAGACTCTGGGGCTGTAAATTTGAGTCCTTTGCTGTAGAGCCAGAGAGAAAGTGAAGTGGGGCTAGGACTGTTTGAGACCTTTTTCTGTATATCTCTGAACCCTATTTCTGCTCTAAGTAAGGTGAGTTGCCAGCACTGAGCTGTGGGAAGGACGGCAATGGTCAGGCCGGCTTTGGCTCCAGGCAAGACTGGGCTAGGGGAAGAAAAGGCAGAATGGAGGATGAGGGAGAGAGGGAAGAACTAAGTGAAAT
The DNA here is from genome assembly GCF_028583685.1 of Petaurus breviceps papuanus. Taxonomy (NCBI): domain Eukaryota; kingdom Metazoa; phylum Chordata; class Mammalia; order Diprotodontia; family Petauridae; genus Petaurus; species Petaurus breviceps. The sequence continues at coordinate 2,692,160 of NW_027187285.1, forward strand.
CTGGCAAAGGATCGAGCATCAGATTAAGCAGAATCTAAGGATCTCACGTGTATTGACACCTGGCCACATACAAGAAAGGAAAGGGGGGCGTGGGGGGTGTTCTTTTACAGTCAGAAAATTGTCCATGGTACCGTAAATTGGGGATAGTAATCTTTTACCATTTCTAAAACTTGAAGCTCCCTATCTTCTGTTTCACTTTTTCTCCATTCCCTCATTTTCCATCTCCTCCTCCAATTCTTCCCCCCTCCATTTCTCTTTCTTTTTACTTTTTCTTCCTTTTCTTTTCTTTCTTCCCTTCCTTCTCTCTGTCTTCCCTTCTTTTTCCTCTCTTTTTCTTTTCCATTCTTTCCTCTCTTCCCTTACTTCCTCTTTTTCTTTTTTCCTTTATCTTCCTTTATTCCTTCCTTCCTTCCTTTCTTCTCCATTCTCTTTCTCCCCATTACAAGAGTACTCTGAAGAAAACTTGTCTGAAGCTATTCCAAAGTCAGAGGAAAATGAGCTTGAAAGTATTCCTGGTGTGTAAAAATACAATGTAACGTATACAATTTAACATATACAGAGTTAATAACCTCTAGCCTGAAGCAGGGATGAATGTAAGTTTATATCTATATACACATGCATATATGTTTGTGGATATGTCCAGCATATTAAATGAGAATAGAATGTAAATAAAGCAAATATATAATATGCACAAGTAAGAGTTAATAGGAACTCTTGTGCTGACAGTCACAATATTTTTGTATTATATATACATATGTGTCACACTCACCACTGCAAACATATGCATGCCCTGATACACACGTGTTTGAAGTGCACATATGTGTTCTTTATACTCACAAACAGTATGCATAAACATAGTATTTTTTTTTCATTCACATACACTACTATGCATTATTCCCTCTCCTTCTCCCACCAGTTCCTTTTGCTAATGGGCAAATGCCACACCTTTCGTTCCCCATCCTACTGTTTTAATTAATCTTCATGCACCTGGAACAGGGAACAGACATCCCCTGAATGCAACTCAAGGGGGAACCTCAAGCAAGGGGATCCTTCTTTGCATCTGTCAAAGAAGTACAAGCCTTCCCAGTGGAAGGGAAGCATCCTAAAGGTTAAGGGATGTCACAGGACTGCAAAGTACCCTACCCTCAGAGCTTCGATCCTGAAGCTGCAGGATAATGATCTTAACTGACCTTTGCTTTATTGATCTCTTTTATGTGTATGTTTTACAAGGATAGAGGTCCCACTTTCTGTGTCTTGGCTGAGTTGGGAAGAGGTCTCTGGAATTTGGCAACCTCTCCCTTATTCAGTTTCCCAGGTCCTGGGGGATAAGATTAAGCTGCCCTGTTAGTTCAGCCTGAACTGACTTCCTACACCTGGAATTTGGACAGTTCACTACCTAAGTGCCCAGGGCAACCTGAAGAGAAACTGTGGGCATACTAGGAAGGAAGCTGAAGGGGAACAAGGGATAAAGTGTGTCCTTTCCCATGATGGCCTGAATACATGGATGCTGTGATTAGAAATCTTGCTTCCAGAGGGCCAGGAAGACTACTCTTGTGGAGGAAGTGGAAGTGGTGGTAATTTCTAAGTCTTTGTTTCCTTATCTTTAAAGTGGCCCTCCTTCAAGACCTATCTGCATAGTAATGGGTCCAGAAGGTAGGAGATTTTAGGTTTCCCAGGTCTATTTCCCGGTAAATTTTGCCCTCATTGGCTTTTGTTTTACTTCTCCCTCCAATTCCCTCCTTCAAGCAACTCACAAGGTGATTTGTACTAGAAGTCAGACACCCAGATCGAAACTGAAAGATACAGCTACTGAATCTTGCAAAAAAAAAAAAAAAAGTTTGTATTTGACTGTATCAGCTTCCACTCAGATATTTGTATCCATGTTTAAAAAAAAAAAAAACACTAGTCAGTGTCCAAATTAAAATAAGGTCCAAGGAAGAGAGAAGGCTCCACTGGGGGGAGTAATGGGTGAAGATTGAGTAAAGAAAAGGGGATCTTGGCCTGAACTAACCGGGCAGAGGATACTCTAGGACATGGGAAGGTATTTGACAGGAGTTGGTTCAAGATGAGCTAGGAAACCAGATCTAAGATGCCTCTTGAAGTTGAGGGAAAAGAAAATCCAGTTATGTGAGTTTTTCTCTAAAGATGCCTTCACCGGGTGTCTTGGGAATCTATTCTTTTCCAACTCCTCTGTCCTCTTACAGGGGAATTTTGGGAATAAGAAAGTTGCCACAAGGCTGTATGCATAAGCAGGAGGAGTGGAATGGGAAAGATGAAAGGATTGTCCTTCGGTGGACAGCCTGGACAGTGTTCTCTGGAGACTTGATTGAGCTCTTCTAACCCTGGTTGAAGATTCCTGGAATTCTAGGTGCTTGGAAGTCCTGCCCTTTTCCTCCCACAGTCTTCCTATTACTTGTTCTCTTCCCAAGGAGCTCTGAGGCCTGGAAACTAGTGGCCGTCAAGGGTCATAAAACCATAGAACGTAAGAACGGAAAGAGATAACTTAAGAGATCACCTCCTCCAACTCCCTCATCTTACAGGTCAGGGATAGATTGCAACATTGGAGGGTCCTGAGGAAACCAGGGAACCACCCTTGTTTTGTTTTATCTGGAGGCAGTGACTAGGAAAGAAGGCGGCTGACAACGGACAGACTTCACTTGTGAGAGATGATTGCTGGTCTTGGAACAGCAACGTCAAGACCTTCATTAGGAAGTGAAAGTATCTGCCTTCAGCCTGGGCTCCCTTTTCTGTTCGCAGCGGATTGTGCTCATAAAACAGAGCCTCCGAATGTGATCAACACTTAGGGTCCCAGAGCGTCAGCCCTATGAAATGAGACAGAGAGCAAAATAAAAAGAACACTCGAGATCACGTAGAAGCCCTTTGCTTCCGTGCCCCTAAGCAGGGACTGCAGAACCATTTAATAGTGGCTTAAGTCCTCTGATATTCTCTCTGAACACGAAGGTGTGGAAGCCTCTGCCGCACACCTAGCTCTTTTATAGTCCAGAGCTAAGGCTGAGAGACTCGAGTCAGAACGGAAGGATTGTCACTAAGTAAAAAGTTGGTTTGTCACTGACGTTCAATCCTCCACGCTGGTACTGGGAAAGCGCACCTCTCGGAGCTGGGTACAAGTGCCACCCTCAGGCTCAGGCTTCCAGTTCCCGTAGGGACTGAATGATCGAGAGAGGCCAGGAGAGGAAGAACCCTCCCCCCAGAACAGGACAGTCTGGCACTGTTTCAGGCAGAAGAGCCTCAGAGAGTGTGAGGGTGAACCACTTGAGCCCAGATAGTTCGTGGGCGACTTCGCAGAGATAACTTGAGCAAAAGTTGCATTCAAAAATTGTTTCTCGGGAGGGCGAATTTGGGGAGGGTTATTTAGAGAAAAGAGGGTTGGATGTTTGCTCAGGTGGGCGCTCACAACTGTAAATTCTTACTGACAGTTTTTAACTTTTTTATAAGCTTTGATTTTCCGTGTTCAGGAGCTCATCCTTCCATACAGACATGATTCTCTCTCAGTTCTTAAGTTGGAGTCCGCAAACTTGATTTTTAAAAATAAGTATAGAAAACTGTGTTTCAAAATAATTGGCTTTCTGCATAACCCTGTGTATTTTATAAATTTAAAAACTTTATTGAGATGCAGCCTAGACTGCCAAAGGAGTCCATGCCGCGAACACGCTCACAGACACACACACGCGCACACACACACACACACACAGAAATAAAAACACATACACGTTAAGTCCCTTTGGTCTAGTGACTCTAGAGACTAAAGAAATGCTTAATAAGAGGTTTTATTTCTGTTTGCTTTTTTTAAAATTATTTTTAAGGGAGATTAAAAAACTCTCAACATTTCATCCACTCGAATCAAATCCCCAATCCCACCCACTCATCCTTTCCCGGGCCCAGGCCTATCCTAGGTGCACAATTAGTGAGGTATTTGATCTAAAAGGGAACAAATGGGGAAGGGAACCTCGCACTGGCACTGGTCTTGTTGCCTGGCACCAGTAGTTCTGACAGAACCCTTGTTCCTCGGGACACCTACTTTGTATATTAGTGTTTTGAAGATGCCAAGAGAGGTCATAGGTGCAGGCGCTAAATAGATCCGACTAGAGGGAAGGAAAGAATAAGAAACCTGGGTTTACAATGTTCTGACTTGTTCCACCAGTGTCCCTCCGCTGTCCCCCATTTTCACGTCTCTCACCACTGGTGCATCTCTTCCACGAGGAAAGGCTCCACAGGCTAACCCAGAGTCATGGTCTCTTAGGTTCTTCAATTGTGCCGGGAGCCTAGGGAAGCTTTCTGTTTGCCGAATGTGGAGTGAGTTCCTTGAGAATACTATCCCGCTGCGAATATTAATTTCGGACACTATACCAGACCCCTCAGTGGGATCTTGTGACTTGGGTCAGATAGGTTTAGAGGCTAACTCAAGTTCTCTCGAGGATTCACTAGGAAAGGGAGTTTGTACAAACTGACCGGCTCACCACTACTGGGTTGAAACATCAGAAAAAGCATCTGAGCTATGTTGAACCTTAATACAGTGTGGCATTTGGTCAGAATCTACTAGGATGCAAAATCTAAAACAAAAATTTCCTTTTTCAATAAACCGAATAGATCACTTCTGTCTGCCCAAATTACTTCCCACAATTTTTTTTCTTCAATGGCAAAATATAGGGTTTTTTTTGGGGGGGGGGAACCACCAATCTATCTGTTAATGGCTCTCCCTAATACATCCTAATACACATTCGTGGGAAAGCTAGGTGTTTCTTTTGGATTGTACTGTCTAAGGAGACTATGAGGGTTACAAATACCGATATTGTTTGATAACTTTTTTTTCCCTTTCAGGAAATCTGGGCGCTAAACAACTCCTAGATTCGATATTCCAAATGGCAGCATGGTGTGGGTGAAAGAACATGGAGGTGGCAGGACAGTGTCAGGAAATTTCGGTTCTAGTTCTGGGTCTGACGTTAACTAGTTCTGGCTTCTTGAAGAAGTTACTCCCCTTCTCCTAGACTCGGTTTCTCCATCTGTAAAATGGAAAGATTAAATTCAGTGGTCTAACATTCAATGCTTCTCCGACATTAACTTTTAGAAGAAAAAACATATCTTTGGAAAAGTCCTTCCTTTGTAAAGAAACATGAAATTAACTATGTGTCTGTGTGATGTTGGATTGTGGTCACAGATTTGTCCCGTTCAGTTTTCCTTTGTGAAACTCAGGCTGGAGATGGTTTGGCTAAGAAGAAGCAGTTATTGACAGTCGTTATTGACAGTCTAGTTTTGCAAGCTAGCCGGAGTGGCCACTGGCGACCTTCCCCTGACTTCTCTGACCCTACGAGGTTGGTCACCTCTAGTGTCTCTTGGAGATTTCAAAAGAAACTGTGCAGCAACGGAAATTGTAAGCTTTTATGTCTGGAGTGGCTTCAGGTTCAAACGACAATGCCAGCTTCCTTGAGACTTAACTATTGTTAAAAATGCTAAATAAAATTTGGAAGGACTTAGAGAAACAGAATAGAGAAAAATCAGACAATTCTGTGCTTGGGAGAAAGGACAAATTCATTTTTTTGCGGATGGTCCCACTGAGTAGGACTAAGACTCTAGTCAGCCTGGTTTGGTTGTCCCTTATTCAAAGAATACTGAACATAATTGATTTATAGACTGGCACCAAGCTAAATAGACTACCGGGACACACTAGAGAAATCAGAGAAGTCTTTTAGAGATTCTCTCTCTCTCTCTCTCTCTCTCTCTCTCTCTCTCTCTCTCTCTCTCTCTCTCTCTCTGTCTCTCTCTCTCTCTCTCTCTGTGTGTGTATCTGTGTCTCTCACACGTTCCACAATGACTTGCCCAAGGTCATGCAGCTAACTCCCGACAAATCATCCACTTCTGGTCAACCACAATTTACTTTGTTCATTTTTTTAATTAAATTCTCCCACAGATTTCCATTGGAAGACAAAAGTCCTTTTCTTTAACTGAACAGACATGATTAAATGTTTGTCAAATTAACAAGAAGAATTAAAATAATATTTTATTTTACATAAAAACAAGGGAAAGGATTATGAGAGGGGTTTTGTTTGTTTGTTTGTTTGGGGAGTAGGAGAGGAAATTAAATATCTCTTTTTTTAAAATTAACTTCACTGCAGCCCAGCCAGAAGCAATGTGTCTAAGAGGAGGGTCAGGAAATCCAGCCCCAGGAGTGACACTGGTTCCCTTTGTCCTTTTTCCTGAAGCCCTTATGCCTTCCCCACCGGGGCAGAGATAAACACTGCCTCAGGCTTTCCTAGGAATTTCGTGAGGAGGGGGAGAGAAGGAGAAGAGTGGGTGACGGTTCCCAGCGCAACTCCAGACTTATTTTAAACCAGCTTTGGAAATGTCTTCACAAACAAGACCTCTCCAGACTTCAGAATTGGTCTGAAGGTCTCTAATAGTAGGTTCCCACCTACTATTTTGTTGTCCTTAAAAGCACCTGGGGAGGCGGGAATAATTCATAAACTCCTTACTCTTAGCCCAGTTCCTAGCACGTAGTAGGCGCCTAATAAATGTTTATTGCGTTGAATTGAACTGAAGCCTCAACCCAGTTTATTATGTTTAAATAGAGTCACTAGTAGGACCTTTGCTGAGACTAGAAATTTTGGCTGATAAACAGAGCCTGGGACTTGAACTCGAGCAGCTTTTAGGTTCCACCGGAAACCAGACTCTCCTCCCTCTCTCGGCCTGACTCCTTTGGTCAATCTCATTGCTTCTTTGTAATGCTCTAGCCTGCCGGGTAAATGCAGCGATTGTGGCAGCAGTAGGGTGTTTTCCCTATCGCTTTCTGTATTTTATAAACAGAGGTCGCAACCGAATGTAAACTGCTACAGTTTATTTAAACATGCATCATGTTTCACGGAGGCTTTCACAACGCCCCCTTTCTCCAGGCGATCCAACTGGTTATTTCCCCAGCATCTCTGTCCTAACCTCCTGTCAGTCTCTAAACTAGGACCGAAGGACCTATCGGAGTTACAAGACTGAGCGTACTTCCTCCGTATGATTGCGCCTGGAATAGGGGACCTGGAGAACTCGTATGAAGGCATTGGATTCTTGACTAACCCAAGAGCTGGAAGGCAGCCCCTCTTTTCTTCACTCTTCCTCCGACCAGAGGAGGTCACATTCTTTCCAGGAGACGTAGAAAACGCATCCTTCGTGGCCAGAAGTCTCTCTGTTCAAGCGACAAGGGGAGAGACTGAAGCAATTCCGATTTAAGTAGCATTTTTAAAGTTTACAAAGCACTTTCCAGGGACAATTAGTGAAAGTCTTATTTCCCCGTTTTAGGAATTGGGAAACAAACTAAGTCTTGAGTTAAAAGAATTGCCCAACGTCCCCACTATTGAGTAAATGAACCAGTCCCAGGACCTTTGTCTCCAAGCCCATCTTTCCCACTACATTTTGGGAAAGGGCATGGGCGTCTGGATGGGTTGTATTGGGTTGACTCTGGTTTTTTGTTTGGTTTGTGTTTGTTTGGTTTTTCCTTTGCTCTCTAAGAGAGTACAATCAATTTGGGAGAGAGAGAAAAGGAGCAAATAATGAAGAGAAAGGTACCCGAACCGGTTCTATCACATTAAGTGTGCTCTCCAGTCCCTCCGGCCTAAAAGAGCAGAGCTTTTCCCAATCTATCAAGATGCCCCCAGCTCTGTAACACCGTAACTTGAATCCCATTTGGGGGCCAGGCCCGATAGAAGATAACGGAGCCAGACCGATGAAATTGCTGACTGGCCAGGACCCTAGATCCGGGTTTCCCAGAAACCTAGAAAGGGGAACATTCACCTTCATCTCCCTCTTCTATCTTCTCCAATATCCAGCCTCCCACTGTGCCCTGGTGGTATCACGGAAACCTTTTTCTGAAAAGACTAAATTCATCTGCCATGTAATCACAGACTTATCTAATGTTGGTTGCAAGTGAAATCTCACCCAACATGCACCATCCATCCCCCTTAGAAAACTGAGGCTCGATAAGGTTAAGGCATTTGCTCAAGGTCACTGAGTGTAGCAGTCCCAGCTAGAACTCTGAATAACCCTCCTCAAAGTCCCTGGCACTGTTTGGTTTTTTCCATTGCCTCAAGGTGATATTGGAGAATGGGGAAGGACTCCCTACATGTGTATAGGCATACGTGTTTTTGCATGTCAGTGTATGTGTATGTATGTGAGTACATACTGCAAACAGAAGGTTAACAATACACATTTGTTATACTTAATACAATGCTGATGAAGGCACCTATTCGGGAATGTATATGAGTATATTCACTTGGCAGTACATGTATGTAAAAAAAAATCAGTGTGTGTATAACATATAAAAGCACTCAGTGCTAAACTTGGAAACATTGAATGCATAATCTTGATAATAAAAGCAACCACAACAATAGCTACTCACAGGCATTGTGATTTAGTTGATAGAATCCTTGTAATTCATATGACTTAGGTTCAAGCCCTGCTTCTGATGAATGGTTACTGTATGACTGGATTTGTCATTTAATTTCTCAGTACCCTAGGCAACTCTCAGATACTATAAATTGCAGATCAGTTGCATATTTGCATTGGTGGAGGAAGTTTTCACACCAGTAGCTCCCCATACTGAACCAATCAGGAACTGAGACTTCACTTAAAAAAACAAAATCTGCCATTATATTCATATAGTTTTACAAAGTGCTTTCCTTACAACAACACTGTGCGGTAGGTACTGTAAGAGTATAAATATTGTCATTTGAATTTTAAAGATGAGGAAACTGAGTGTCAGAGATGTTAAGTGTTTTGCCTGGAGTCACACAGCTATTAAGTGTCAGACACAGAATTCCATAAAAAGCAAGTTGGGGCTGAAGTACTAAAACTGTCTGTGTTTGGTGCTTTCTTTGTGAGGCACGTTCCTAAGTGTGGTATATATATATATATATATATATATATATATATATACATGTGCTTAGTTATTCTGTGCCCAAACTGACTGCTCCTACTAGTATGGCAATGCTATTTCTTGCTTCCTTGCTTCATCTGCAGTAGCCAGTAGACCCTAAAAGTTCACCAGCCTAGCACTCAGATGATCATCCTTGGACACCAGTTCCTGCTGATAGCACTGCCAGTCTTTTTCCTCCAACCAGTTCTGCCAGGTGTGTTTATGGTACTAACCCGTGGGGGTGCATGCTTTTCAATATTACTCTTTAATTCAATTCAACAAACATGTATTAGTAACCTTACCATGTGCCAGCCCCTGGGAATACAAAGCACCTAGGTGGATCAGTGGATAGAACACTGGGCCTGGAGTCTTGAATACCTGAGTTCAAAGCCAGCCTCAGGCATATTTACTGGAGTGTCCTTGGGGAAGTCACTTAACCTCAATTTTCTCAACTGTAAAATGAGGATAATAATAGCACCCATCTCACAGGGTTGTTGTGAGGATCAAACGAGATAGTATTGTAAAGAGCTTAACACATAGTAGGAGTTATACAGATGATAGCTAATTTTTAATTATACAAAAATAAAAATGTACCTCCCCTCAAAACGCTTACATTTCACTCAACAGTAGGTTAGAGCTGGAAGAGTTTAGAAATTATCTAGTCCAACTGTCCATTTTACGGAAGAAACCGAGGCTTAGTGAGTCTTGCCCATTTGTATGAGAGTTATGTGCGTGTGTCCACGCGGGTCATATTAGCAAAATCGCTTTTGTGGAGTCTCTTTTTCCTCCGGATTCTGGAGCTGGGCTTCCTCCCTTCTTGAACCAGAACCTGGGGTCCCCACTCCCCTGGGAGGGAGGCCAATCTCAGACCAACAGATCCTGGGCAAAGAAGACGAAGCCTGGAGACAGAGGTGTCCTCTACAATCCAAGACGGTTCTGAGCCACACTGGGGACGCAGTGACCCACAGATGTAGCAGCTGTGGGCCGAGGGCGGGGTGGAGTAGGCAATGGAGCCAGAGGTGGCACAGCTGCTGGGAGAGCGGGGGAGCCTCCAGACCCTCGGGGGCCCCAAGAGGGTTGACAGGAGCAGAAGGCCAGCTCTGCTCATTGTAGCCGCTGCACTTTGATGCCTTCGAGAGCCGGAAACTCCTCCTCTCGGCCAAAGAGAGCTGGCCCCTTAGAGTTCCGCTACTGGGTCTTCAGCGCCCTTTTCTGGCCTGACCTCTGCAGCTCCGGAGTTAGAGCACAGGCCAAGTGAGAGGTGGGGAGTCGGGAACGTAGTTGGCTCCACCAGCATCTTGGTAAAAATCCAAAGCATTTGTGCAGCCTGTTCAGCTTGCCCAAGAGCCTTTCACTCCCACTTTCTCCTTTCTGTCTCCTTTATTCCGTGACTACAAGCAGCGCTGTTAATCCGGGGTCACAAATGTGCCCTGGGACCCAGGGAAGTAGCGTAGACTGCATCAGCGCGATTCCCTCTCTCCTAGGGCCGAGGAGGTGGGAGGGAGAGGTGTGCGGAGGAGAGAAAAAATTCCGTCTGCGAACCCCAAGGCAAGTTAGTATTTTTATTTTACAAGTGACGCGCACCTTTCAGTTGTCCTTTCCGATGCCCTTCGCCTTCTTCCAAGAATCTCGTTCATTTCTCCTCTCCTACCCTCTTCGCAACCCATTCCCCTCAGGGTGGGGGCTATTTAAAAAAGACGAGCAGACGGGGATTGCAGAACTCAAGGCACAGACGCAAACAGAAAGGACGTTTCGAAAGAGTCTAGAGGCAGAATCCATAACCGTCCTGACCTTCAGTCACAGGAATTGTGTCATTTCTATCAGAACTCAGCACAAGTCCTTTCCTCCGCTCCCTCCGTCACCCTACTACCTTCCCTGGGCACGAAATTGTTTTTCCCTCCCCGGGAATCAGCCCCCCTCGGTCTCTCTCGTCCTCTCTTTCTTCTCTGGAGAGTTGGCTGTCAACAATACACTCAGCTCGACAAGACAATCCCTGCATTTTGTCTACAGTGGGCCATAGACAGTGAGGATTACTACTAATAACAGTAATCGGTAATTAAGAAACCCGTGCATATAGAGCATTGAGGTTTACTAAGCGATTACTTCACAACCTCGGGAGGAAGGTATTTTTATCTTCCTTTAAAAGATGAAGAAAATCAGTAATAAAGACATTCATTATCAATGTCATTATTAGCTTATATGTTTAATGATATTATATGTTTACTGATAACCCTATTACTAATGAGGTGAAAGAGTCCTGGGCTAACAGTGTGGAAACCTCTTAGATTCTAGTGGGTTCAGATGCAATTCTGCTACTAAGTTATCTAAGCAACCTTGGATAAGTCACTTTTTCTCCTGGGCCTCCCTTTCCTAATCTGCAAAATGAGAAGATTGATTTCAAAGGTCACTTCCAGTTTTAATAATCTGTGAAACCGTTTTCTAGATGACTGGAAACTTTTTCACATTCTCTTGTCTCTTCTGGTTTCTCATACTTCCCCCCTTCCATTTTCATTGCCTTTGACCCCTCTTCCAATATCACTAAGGACTTGAGGTTTAGCTGGTGTTGCGCTTGGGTGACTAAATCAATGGTTTATTTTAAGCAAATCATTTTGCCTTTCTGGGTTTCAGTTTCCTCTTTAAAAAAAATAGGTTTGATCCGGGTGATCTCTGAAAGCGTTTTTGCCTCCGACTCGTAAGAATAAATTGGATATAATTCTAGCATTTGGAACTGAACTTCTTCGTTTACAACACCGACCCCGGCCTCCCCTTTTTTGCCTCAATGCTGCCCTCTCCCGACAGCTAAAGGTATTCACAGCCCTTTCCTGGGCATAGACCCAGGTTATGACAGATTTTTTATTGTCTATTTTGCTATCTAGGGGAAAACGAGAAAGGGATGTGAGCAGGGTAAATGTTAGCTGTCCCCCAGAGTCTGGAAGTCCTGGACCGATCACAAGGAGCCTCAGTAGCAGATGACTTTCTGAGAGGCAGAATTGGAGTGGTCTTACTATGGCAGCTGAAAGTTTATCTATGGGTGTCAAAGCAGTGACAACCCAAGAATTCCATGGTACAGAACTGCACCGACTTCTGAATGGGCAGTGGAGGATTTATAACCCTATTTTTAGGGCTGTTAGACTGCAGCTTTCACCTTCTCTAGCATCATATTCATTTTTGCTATAGGGAAAGGGAAGGGAATATGCATTTAAATCTCACCTACTATGTCCTAGGCACTGTGCTAAGCACTTTTTATAAATATTATGTCACGTGATCATTAAAATATTCCAGTGCTCTAGAACCCACAATGTTCAGAACTGCAAACCTCAGTCTGACTTTAGAGGTGAAATCTCAGAGAGTGAATCAACCCAGCACTGTAGAAATGCTTCCTGTCATAAAGGTACAGTAGAATAATTCATCATTCATCATCATTTAATCTTATAGCATCTTCTATAGTTATGTTTCTATATACTTATATGCTTTGTCTCCCTGACTAGACTGTAAATTCCCCAGGAAGAGCAACCAGGCATCATCTTTCTCTTGTAACAACCTCTTCCAGAGGCATATATGGGAATTGTGTGCAGAGAAGGCATCAGACATAGTTATGGGACACATAAGAATGTAAGTTATTAACTTAAGGGGGCGTTGTCATTTCAGGGCATGGGAATCTTCAAAAGGGGATATTGATCATGGATCTACCCTCATAGTACCAAGCAAAAGACTCAACACACAAGAAGTTATCATTAAATATTAACAAAAAATTGTTGAATCAAAAATATATGACGAAGCAGTTATAGAGCAATACAAGACAGTTATAAAATGTTCATATATGTGGTTTGGACCACAGTCTACTTACACTAGCATTTTAGGAGTTGAAAAAAAAGGTACCCAGTCCTTTTCTTTGTTTTAGTCCAGAGCAAATCTCTAAGCCCATGCTGTCTCCAGCATCAAACATTCAATGAACCAATAGGTTGTTATTGTCCTCTGTGTTTCTAGTCCATTGTTAGGCAGGCTTTTGTGACAGGGTGAGGTAGGAAGGAGATTGAAGTGGGGCATCGTTCCAGTCCTCAAAAAGATCTTAATAAATGACAATAATGATCTACACATATATAACAATAAAGCTTACAAAGCACATTGAACATTTATTTAGTATCTATTATATACAACAACAGACACTGAGAAATTCAAAGACAAAAATTAGTCCCCTACCCTCAATTCTACTTGAAAGAAGCAAGATGTATACAATTAAGTAAATGTAAACTATACTTGAAGTCATTTTGGGATAAGGAAAATAATACCAACTAGTGGTATCAGGATACAGAACTAGGACACAGAGAGTTTACTTCAGTAGAGAGTAACACAAAAACACAGTATTGCATGATACACGCATCAGAGAGGAGCAAAACAAAGTGTTTGCCTTGAAATCCTCTTATGAGTGAGGCAATGCAAATTGTCTCATTTTACAGGTGAGGAAGCAGATTCAGGTAGTTGACTTCTCCGTTGTCACCCAGCGATTTGAAATTTGGTATTTGAAGTCAGGACCCCTGACTCTAGGTCCAGTGTCTATGCTTCTTTCCAAGATAAAACTTACATATAGCAGATAGGGCTAATTTTGAAAAAAAAACTCAAATAGTAGATAGTATGGTACATATTGTACGCATATAAATTCTGAAAAGATATGAATCCTGAAGTGATTGGAGAGACCAAGGCCAAGGGACAAACTCCGCGTGCTCTCTCTTCTATGGAGAGCTGTATGGGCTGGGTTTCTATGAAGCTGCAGCAACTGATATGGACCTCATCCATGGCTCCTGGGGAGGTAGGGAGATGAGGGTCAGGGAGGGAAGGAGAAGGGAAGGGAAGTTCAGAACACACACTCCCAGTGAACAGATTGAGTGACTTCTCAATTTCCCTCTCTGGTCCTTGGCCCCAAAGGCTGATATTGGACAAAAAAAAACACATTTCTGGCACTAAGCCTTATCCCTGTTTCCATGGCTGAAGAAGTTATTTCCAGTACCCCAGTCTGAGTTGCACCCAGGCTCTATTGAAATCTGAATGTAGGGTCAGAACTGTTTATTATACAACAATTAAAACAGGAAAATATGCAAAGCTTTCATTCAGAGGGATCCGGCTATTGTTAAGTCAGAAAATGATTTTTGTTTCTAAATAAAAAGTACATTTGTGCTTTACAAAAAATATACACACATCTGGCTGTGTCTATACAGTCACAAAGGAAAGTGAATTTGCCAGTTTATTTGATCAACATAAACAGCCAGTCTGAAAAAGTGTTCCTTCAACATGATTTTTCCTGATCAATTGTTTACATGGCTCAGATGAACCAAACTTCACTTCATTTTGTTTTATGGCTCTGTAGAATGAGCCTC
>NW_027187285.1:2726442-2770811 GCF_028583685.1 Petaurus breviceps papuanus
GGATGTGGATGTGGGTGTGGATGTGGGTGTGGGTGTGGGTGTGGATGTGGATGTGGATGTGGATGTGGATGTGGATGTGGGTGTGGGTGTGGGTATGGGTGTGGATGTGGGTGTGGATGGATATAAAGATAGTCCTGGCCATCATGGCATTTACATTCTAATAGGAACAGACAAGATGAGCAAGGATTTCAGTGGCAATTTTTACCAACTTTATAGCTTTGTTGAGAGTTGCTCTTGCTGAGCAAAGCCAGAATCCAGGACACCTTCACCAAACTCAAACAATGTTCTTAGCCCCAAAAATGTCAGTACCAATAGAGTGAAGGAATATAGAGTTGTGCTTCTAGGGAAGCCTTGAGGTATCCTAGAAGGCCAGGAACTCAGCACTGATACTGGAGGAGAAGAAGAAAATGGTCCAACAATTGAGGAATAGTTGAATAAATTGTAGTGTCTTACTGTAATGAAATATTGTTTAATCTTAAGAAATAATGAAAATTAAAAATCCAAAGAAATGTGGGCAAGTTTGTAACATGACACAGACTGAAGGAAAGCAAAGCCCAAAAGATGGTATACAAGTAACTTATGGTCCAGAATACCAAAGATCTGGTTATGTTTGGAAAAAACTCAATCCTAGCTGTAACTCTGCAACATCATGAACTCTTCCCTTGGCTCATTATACCCCCAACACAGAGTGTACATGAAAAAAAAAATCTCAGGGGTATGGAGGCGGGTAGATAGCTTGAATATATCTAATTTCTAGATTTCTGAACATGTAGGTTAAAAGATTCTCCCAATCTCTGTACAAGCACTTAAGGTAACAACCCAACTACTGGGTATATATAGGACAGTCTTTATTCTAACATCACAAAAATGTAAATGGTTGAGAAGTCACTCAATTGCCTTTCCACTCTGCCCTTGGGGCAAGTAAACAGGACCACATATGTCTCTGCCCCAAAGGAACCATTAAGAGCTGCCACTCTTCTGTCCTCTCAGGATCTCACAGATAAAAAGGGCTCAAGAGTTCTGTTGGTTCCCTTTTCTAAGTGAGAAAAAAAGGAGTGACTCCTATAAGAATTTAAAACAATAAATTCATCTTCTATCCGTAGAAATCCATCCTTCAATAGGTGCCCAAGGCATATCCTCCATTAGGATGACACAAAATCTCAAAGTCTCAAAAAATTGCTTGACTTTCAGTCTATCAATTCATCCCCAGCCACTGAGACTGTCTGGAAATGTCCTTAGTCGTCCTCTTAATGAGAAGCAAGGGTCATGTCTGCAATCTTCATAGGGAGTTGCTTTCAAAATCCTAAACAAAGTCTCACCACCCTGTAATTTCACCAAGAACAGGGAGCTTCTTCTATCATCCCCTACATACATAATTATTACAATCATATAAATGAAGACAACATTAAGAAGCAATAAAATTCAGGTCAAGTTCAACAGAGTATCAGCATAATACTATCAAAGTTAATATTTAGAATATGTGTACACAGTTTTGTTTTGTTTTGCTTTTAAGAAAGAAAAGTGAGGTGAAAGAAAGGCACCATGGAAGGAGAGAGAAAGGGACCTAAGAGAAAAGAAAAGAATAGAAGGGAGAGGAAATTAAGGAAAAGGTATAAAGGAAAGGGAAGAAGGAAAAAAAAGAGGAAGAGAAGGGGGTACCAGGGAGAGAAAGGAAGGGGGAAAGTGAGGGAAAGACAAGAGAAGAGAGAAGCAGAGGGCAAGGGGAACAAGAGGAGAAAGTGAAAAGATGAGCAAAAGCTAAGGATAGAGAAGGGACACGTGATTTCATTGGCATAGGGAACTCCCTTTACTAATGCAGGTCAGCCCCTTCTTAGTGACATTGTCTCAAATAGTTGCCTAGATCCCTGAGAGATTGAACGACTTCAACCAGGGGTCACACAACCCCTTTGTGTCAGAGGTGAAACCTGAACCCGTCTCCTGGCTTCAAGGCCAGCGATGGTGCCTCTGAGAGTGAAGGAGAGATTTTTTTTTTTTTAAGAACAGGAAAGGATGAGAAAATAATAAACGGGAGGGGAAGGAATGAGGGCTAAATGTCTTCTTGATTTTTCACCTACCTGAAATTCTTTAATCATTCCTCGGAGTATCTGCCCTCTTGGGGGACTTAGTGCTTGGTGCTGTTTGTGAATTTGCCTCCTGGTGAACCCAGGGTTCTGTAGGAGGGGAAGATCCAGCTGGACAGTCTAAAAGGAAAAATCAGAGCCACTTGTTCAAACAGCCTCAAGCCTCCCAAGTGTCTCCAGACGCTTTGAGTGAGGGAATACGGGGGAGGGGTGGCTTGGGAGGTGGCTGAATTAGGGAAAAGAATGACAGCCATAAGATTTTATTTTAATTTATTTTTTCCATCAGTTTTTTCCATTCCAGGAGGAATAATTTTTTTCGTATTGGAATCAAAGTGCTCAATCCCAACCCTTCTGTTTTATCTCGACCTCCTCTCATGGTTTTGTTTGAAAAGTGACAGCTTTGGGACATCCCTGACTGTTTCCCATTAGGGGCAGAGGGTTCACCAGTGTGTCCTTCGGATGTTCCCCATTACACAGTGGGGATTTTAAAGCAGAAACACACACTAACAGAGTTACAGTTGGCTGGGTACCAAACCCTGATCCCCTCCCTTATCTCATGGAGATTTCAGAAGCACTCCAGGCAAAACCAACTCCCTTCCTATAGAGAAAGGAAAGAGGGGCAAGAATATTGTTTTCATACTCTGCCACCTTGAAACTATAGGTAGAGTGGTCAGAATATGATGTGCTGGTGTTGGGAAGGCTTCCCAGCCCCCAAACATTTCTTGGGCCCCCCTGTCACTCACTTCAAGCATCTGTGATTCAGTAATGAAATGAGGCAACTGAAGGAAAGCAGAACCAAAAAGATCCTATCATATGCATGTAACTCATGGCCTAGGACCTGCAGAAGCAGGCTTTATCCTTCTTCCATGGAAGCACGTGATGACCCATCCACCAATTTACTAAAATGGTATTTGTGAGTTGCTGTGGCCAAAAAAAAATTTCATCCTTTGTCTAGCCTCGGTGGTTAGCCCCTTAGGCCACTGGGTAACAGACATACAACTTGTCACCAGCCTTTATTCAACACCCTTCCATCCTGGGAGAAACTGGTAGAGTTTGTACTTGTTGGCCACAACCTTGGAGATCTCAGTTTCACTTCCTTACCATAACGAAGCATCAGAATTGGACTTGACTGGACAACCACCTACTACACTGCCCAAAATCCCACCATCACCACTTCTTTCCTTAGAATTAGGCATTGTTCTCGGGATCTTCTTTTCAAATGGCAATCCCTTGGGAAGGGATCCTTTCCCTTAAAACAATAAATTCATCTTCTATCAGTAGAAATCCATCCTCTAATAGGTGCCCAAGGCCAGTGTTCATATCCTCCAAAGGATGATGCAAAATCTCAAAGTCCCAAATAATGGGTTGACTTTTAGTCTATCAATTCATCCCCAGCCACTGAGATTATCTGGAAATGTTCTTAGTAGACTCTTAATGAGAAGCAAGGGTCATGTCTGCAACCTTCATAGGGAGTTGCTTTAAAGTCTCATCACCCTGTAATTTCAAAAGGGATCCCTCTCCCTAAAATCTAATTTTTTTCATCTTTTTCAGGAGGAGAGTTTTAAATGCAACATGGTATCATGGGAAGTATGCTAGATTTGGAATTAAAATCAAAAAGCATTTATTAAGTGCCTACTATTTGCTGGACACTGTTCTAAGCACAGAAAGAGACAAAAACCAGTCCCTATCTTTAAGGGGCGTTGGATTTGATGGAGGAAATTAGAAGGCCTAGGATCAAATACATGCCTTAACACTTGACTTTGAGCAAGCCATCTCACCTCTCTGTGCCTCAGTTTCTTTGCCTATAAAAAATGAAAAAGTTGGACCTCTATGGTCCTTGCCAATTCTAAGTCTATAATTTTTTTCATAACTTCCAGTAGTATATGAACCCCAGCCTCAAAATGCTGCAGGGCTTATTTTGGGAAACATTTCTAAAGTGGCTTCTGGAAACTATTTCTTTTCTCTCTACAGTTGAGATTGTGTGTGTCCATATAATCACTAAATGCAGATGACGCCTATATTTTGTAAAGACAATTTTTACGCTTATTCTTTTATTTTCAGTTCCAAATTTCTTCCCTCTCTCTTCTCCTTCCTCCATAAAAAGGTAAGAATTTTAAATAGGTTATATATGTGCAACACATGATTACATCTTTTTTTTAAAAAAAAGCAATTGGGGTTAAGTAACTTGCTCAAGGTTACATGGCCAGTTATTTCTGGGTGGGTGCTAAGTGTCTGAGCCCAGATTCGATCCCCAGGTCATCCCAACACTGGGGCCGGTGCTCTTACTCGCTGAGCCACCTGGCCGCCCCTACATGATTACATCTTGAAACTACTATGGATTGTATAAATGTACTGAGAAGTTATGATAACAATGTTTGGATTTATTTGTTTCTTTGTTTTTAGAACATAAAACAATATTTACAGTGGCAAAGTAGTAGCAAAGAACTAGAAAAAAGGAATTACCCATCAATTAAACAAATTGTGGTACATTAATATAATAGAATATTACTGTGCTCTAAGAAACAGTGAATATAATGATTCAGAGTTGTGAGAAGACTCATATGAACTGATGGAAAGTGAAGTGAGCAGAATCAGGAAAACAATATAGACAATGGCTATAAAAATTTTAATGACAAAACACAACAAAACAATTAAAACTGAATGCTTTGCACACGTAACTAAGCCGACCCAAAGAAAAGACAGGACAAAGCAGAGGTGGGGAATTGTGGATGCAGAACATTGCATACAATCTCATACTTTTTCAGTATGCAGTTTAGTGTTGCTGAATTGTTTTTCCCCTCTTTTTTATTCTTCGCTATAAAGAATACCAGCGGGAGCGGCAAGGTGACACAGTGAATAGAGCACCGGCTCTGGATTCAGGAGACCTGAGTTAAAATTCGGCCTCAGACACTTAACACTTATTAGCTGTGTGACCTTTGGCGAGTCATTAACCCCAATTGCCCTGCCTTCCCCCCTCCAAAAAAAAAAAAGAATACTAAGTTCTATGAGTTGATGCAGAGAAAGCCTTGTAAATCTTAAAGAATTATGTCAATTGTAGTTATTTAACATTTTTACATAGGAGCATGGTGCAGTACAATGCGTAATATTTGGAGCCAGAGGTTTTAGGTTCAAGTGCTGGCTGTGGTCTCAAATCCCCAATATGTGATACTGGGAAAATCAATTACTCTCTCTGGGCCTCATTTTCCCCAGATGTAAAATGAGGAGTTTGGCCTAAATGATTACAAAGGTCCTTTCCATCTCTAAAGTATAATCTTCTAATCAATGACCTGGATGAAAACATAAATGGCATGGATCTGGAAGAGACACGAGATGACACAATTCACTTCCCAAGAGATCTCTACAGACTAGAGGAATGAGACAAATCTGCTAAGATGAAATTTGAGAGGAATAAAGGCAAAGTCCTATGCTTGGGTTTGGTAAATCAACTTCACAAGGACCAGATGGGGAAGGCATGGTCAGAAACAGCTCAAGTGAAAAAGATTTGGGAGTTTTAGTAGACTACAAACTTAATATGAATCAGCAGGGTGACAGGACAGCCAAAAAATGCTTGTATGATCTTAAGATGCAGTAAGAGAGACATAATGTTCCAGGGTACATTGTGGAAGGGTGTTAAGAAAACAAAGGCAACGTGACATGAAGGATACAGGGCAACCTCAGAGCCAGAAAGATCTGGGTGCAAGTCCCTCTTTTGACACATCCTGGCTGGGTAAGGCTGGGCAAGCCGCTTGACCTCTCTGTGTTCTAAGAGCAAAGACGATAAATTACAGAGGAAAGTGAAGGCTTGCTATGGTAGAGAGTCCCAGTGATATCACAGGCATGATCCCTATCCCTCCTTCAATTGATAAAATGGAGCCGTTTCAGAGAAAGATGAACAGGATAGTAAGAGGAATAGAGACCATGCCCATACCCAGATTAGTTAAAATAATCAAGAACATTTGTCCTGCACCGAGTACACACAAGAGTTGTGTTCAAGCATTGGGAAGGGCTGTCATGGGTGAAATAGACATTTGTGGTTTCATATATAAACCTCTTTTTCTCTTCTTCTTTGCATGCTGAAGTGTTCATCTATGTGGATGTTTTAAAGATTCATAATGAGAAAGAAAATCTCTTTTAAAAGATTAAATTTAGTCTTTTTAAAATTCAAATTATTATTAAAAAATCTAAATTTATTTGATAAATTACATTTATAAATTAGCCTCAGAAACTAGTAAGAGAAGGAATGGGTAGAATTGCAGAAAAGTAAATTTCAGATAGTGGGGGGAAAATTTCCCAAATAATAATAATAGTTGATATTTCTATAGCACTTTCATGTTTGCAAAAATCTACATAAACTATCTCATTTGATTCTCACAACAGTCTAGTAAGATAGATGCTATTATTATCCCTACTTTACAGGTGAGGAAAGTGAGTCTGAAAGAAGTAATTTACTCAGGCTCACAAAGTTATTTAATTGTCTGAGGTAGAATTTTAACTCAGATCTTCCTGACTTTAGAGTTTAATACTCTCTTTATACCAAGTCACAATCAGAGCTATCCTAAAATGAAATTGGTTGCTTTAGGGGGCAGTTATCTACCCCACCCTTCAAGGATGGGCTTGATAACCATTTGTTGGAATGTTGTAGATGGGATCCTATTAAGGTATAGGCTGGATTGATCAAGGGTTCTTAACTTTTTGTGTGTAATGGACCCCTTTAGTAAAATCTATGAACCTCTTCTCAGAATGTTTTTAAATGCATAAAATAAAACACATAGAATCACTTAGGAAGCCAATTATATTGAAGTACAGTTATCAAAATAGGTTTTAAACAAGTCCATGGACTCCAGCTAAGATGACCTGTGAGATTCCTTCCAACTGATTTCCTGTGTTTCTGGGGTATTTGCTTTTCTACCTCACCATTACCATCTCTACTACCACTATCCAGCATCTACCCCAGGGAGATAAACTGCAAACACTCTGTAAAAACTTACTGGATGAATTTATTGTTGGTTAAATCACAGCTTTATAGACTCATCAAAACTCAGTTTTGTAAACCCTCAAGTTCTAAGGAATAGACACATGGCAACATTCCTTGTCGTGGGGTAGGGGTGGGGGCAATTGCTACCACCAGAGGAGAGTCATTTAAGGCCTTTGCCGTCAGAGTCCTCTCATGGTTAAAGCCTGAAACAGTCCCTGTTAGCCAGGGATGGAAACAGCTGGAATTCTCCCGTGTGGTCTGCCTCCTCAGCCCCTAAGCAGAGATTTCAACCTGGAACTACTTAGAAACCGGAAACAAAACCCTGCCTTAAAACCCAAATAAATAAACAAACAGGCAAGACGCCTGCTTTGCTTAAGTTACAAGTAGAAATGCCAGAGGAATAACTGTGGGGGTAAAAAGAAAGAATTGAATCCAAGCTCTAAGATGGCCCTACCCACCCCAACATCAACTACAGCCTCACTTTGGGACCCTCGACCCCATTCTGAAGGTCATTATAAGCAGCTTTACAATGACCTCATAGTTATACACACTAAGCAATGACAAGTCAGTCATAGATAAAGATAAGTACAGAAAAGCATCCTGATATCATCAGGAAGGTAGCACACCTGACATCAAGAAACCCGGCTTCAAATCCTGCCTCTGACGTCCCAAGGCGGTGAACAACCTTGATTTCCTCACCTGTATGGTATACTGGAAAGAGACTGAATTTGAATAAGAGACATAGGTTTGAGTTCCAGATCTTCTATTTATTTTAGTTTCTGTGACCTTGGGGCATATCTTCCCCCCTCCCCCTTTACAATTTCTAAATTAGTCATTAATCAATATTTGTTAAACATCTGCTATGTGTCAGGCACCTCCTTAGGCCCAAGGAATACAAATATGAAATAATCCCTGCCCTCTGCATCAAGACAAACATGAACATATACAGGTGTAGTACCCCCTCCGGGTTTAATATCCCAAACATCCACTCCCACAGGGAGGCTAAGAACCCCAAAAGGCAATTATCTAATTCCTCTCCCTTCAGGGTTCTAGGGGTAACCCTGAAGCATTTTCAGTGGCTTCCTAGCACTATTACCAATATGATTCACAAGAAGGAAGGAAGAAAACATTTATTAAGGGTTTATTATGTGTCAAGCAATTTACAAATATCATCTTATGTGATTCTCACAATATCCCTAGGAGGTAGATACTACTATTATCATTCCCATTTTACAGTTGAAGAAACTGAGGCAGTCAGCAGTTCAATAACTGCTAGGAAGCATCTGAGGCTGGGTCTGAACTTGGGTCTTCCTAACTGCAAGCCCAGTTCTGTATCCACTGAATCACCCGGATGCTTCTAGAACCCTGTGGAAAGTGAGCTCAGGTCTGGAGAATTCATTCGGCAAAAGAGGAAACATATTTCCTGACATATTGAAAGGCTTTTTCTTTTTTTTGCTTTTTGGAGGGCAGTTGGGGTTAAGTGACTTGCCCAAGGTCACATGGATAGTAAGTGTGTTAAGTGTCTGAGGCTGGATTTTAACTCAGGTCCTCCTGACTCCAGGGCTAGTTCTCTATTCACTGCACCACCTAGCCATCCCGAAAGTCCTGTTCTTGCTTTGTGAGGTTCTCATGAAGCTACCTTAGGCATAGTTTTCTGCTGGGCCCTCATTTTTGGTTTCCTTATAGAGTCCTAAAACTGACCTTCTCTCTACCCTGAAGAGGTCACACTCCCCAAAGCTGCCTTTCCTCAGCACATATGCATGTACAAACACACACACACATACACACACTTTATTGTCTCTCTGCTGCTGGGTGAATGCCTTGTTTTGTTCCTAGTCCACACTCTTGAATGGCAGAAGGGTGGGTGGATTCACTTTGACCCCTCCGTTGCTTCCCTCAAGCACAGGCACTAAGGTCTGACCTTTAACAACACTCTGGAAGTTTGATTCTCGATGCATTTGTTGTATTGCTCCCACCGCAATCTCCTTCTCTGCTATACATGGATCCTGGGTGTGTCCAGTTCTTTCAAGCAAACTCAATATGTTTCATCATCTCATTGCATCCCATGGCCATAGTTACACATTTACTCCTCTAACCTTTGACTGATTTAATGGAGATGTCTAGCAATTATTGATATCTGGTTTACATATTTGATTGATTTATTCTGTAATTCAATACCAGAAGCTTCCTCACACCATAAAAGTATCAGAAGCAGAGTATGTTACATTAATTTGGGTTGAGGTAGCATGAAGCACCCTTCTTGTATATACAATATAACCTGGGTCAGGGGTGGAGAACCTGCAGCCTCAAGGCCACATGTGGGATTTTTTCTGTAAAGTTTGAATTCAGTCAAAGGGTCACACTTGAGGACCTAGAGGGCCCTATGTGACCTCAAGGCTGCAGGTTCCCCACCCCTGAGGTAATAGGTATAAGGGAAGCACTAGAAGCCACTGGCCTGAACCAGTTTCATGCAAAAGGTAAAGCTTAAAGGAAACCAGACATTCCAGGTAGCAGAGGTAAGGAAGGACATTCCAAAAATGGGGTACAACACAACACTAAGGCATGGAGATGGGAAATGAATAAGGGATCTACCTGCAAAGTTGTATGGTCCTGTTCATAGTAAAGACCAGCTCCCAGGCTCTCCCCAGTAATTATATAACCTACCAATCACCAGAGGGTACCCTGAGCCATCTGCCAAGCTCTTTGAGGCTCTCAGAGAGCCGGCACCTTTCCATTGTGGGTAGTAGCACTCACCTTATTTGTCTAGAGCTATGGTAGGTACATGTGTATACTGGTCCAGTCAGACTCTTATTAAAGGTGGTATTCCCCAGCTACTTACTTCCTTTTGCTGCTGAATTTCAGTAGAACTCAATCACAAGCATGACAGACTAATGAACTCAGTCATATAACCATGGTTTAACTGTAGACAGTTCTTTACTTGTGTAGGGAAAGAGTCCCTTTAGCATTTCTCTAGCTTCAACTTCCCCTCCCCACCCTTCTCTGAAGGAAATGAGAGGAAACAGACAATTGGAACTGGAGGCCACCACTCTGCTCTCTTCAGAGAGAGGGGGTACTGAGCTAGAAATATTTCCATTTGCTCCCATAAACCTTGTTAGTCTAGACTATATGATCAGATGCAATCTAACTTCTGATCACTTTGCCATTATTATTGGGAGGAAGGAGGACCCCAATATTTTTATCCAAGTCTTGACCCCTTTCCCACCAAATGCCAGTCCCACAATGACCACATGTTGTGAATAGAAAAGAAAATCATTTATCCAATTTGGAAGCAAAACAGAAATCAGGAAAGGTATATAGAGAATATATACCAGACAAGGTAGAGTGAAGGAGCTCTCCCTCTAGGAGTAAGATCATTCAGCTCAACCAAGATAGAAAGAGTTCTGTATCTCATCCAAGGGAAAACTCCCAAGTCTCCCCTGTAGCTAGCTGGGAACAGAAACATAATGGAGGCTGCCACCTCTTCTCATGTTTTCCCAGAATGTTTTCATTTAGCAACAGAAAGTAAGATTGACCTCTTACATCTTCTCCCTTGAAGCTGGAAGCCAGAAGCACCCAAAGTGACTCAATACTTGAAGACTATTAAAGATGACTTGAAGCTTGAAGAATCCCAAAAGGGACTGGCCAAGAACTGAAGCGCTTCTGCTGTCGATAACTCCACCCTGCCCCTCATGCAGGGCCATAATGCTAATGGAACAGAAAGATCTTCCCCGTCCATTAATAGGCTTAAGTGACCACATGTCAGTCACAGATGTCTTGCTGCTTTCATGACTGTGATACATCCTGAGGCACACAGAGCCCATTGGGGGAGGAACTTGCCTAAGGAAGAGCTTCTTAGGGGGAGGCTTGCTTGTAGGAAGGTTTTCGCACCTTTTGGCACTAAGCTAATTAGGCACTGAGTCACTGACGGTTGTGGTGCCTCTGGCTCTGAGCCTATTGGTTGAAAACTATATATACTGGGAGGCTTGTATTTTGCTTTGTGGGTTCGCTCATGAGAAGGCCCTCTTGATTCCCTGGACAGGACTCTGAGTAGCTGTTTGTTAAGAGTCCCCTGACTACTCGGATATTGGTGCTCTCCCAGTCCAGTGGTGTATGTGGCTGGCTGTATTATTCTGTTTAGACAGTTGGAGCCCTGTCTGTTGGAGTCTTTCTTGGATATTCACTTCTTTCTACTTATTTGTAATTAAAGTTGGATTGTTGACCCCTTTAAAGTTGTCTTTCCTCTAGAAAAGCAGATCAAAGAACCTGTATTGGCATATCTGGGCACGTTCCTATGACAGTGAACATAGGAGGGGAAAGTTGGGACAGAGAAAATGAAGGAGGCATTTTCTGTAGAGACTCCTTGAAGAAAGTGACATGGGAAGTGAGATGACATGAACTTTGGTAAAGATTAGTAAGAAGAAATTAATTAACAGTGGGCAGAGCACCACTCTACCCATTCTCCTCCCATCAGCCCCTTCCAGTCATTTTCCTCTTAGAAGATTTCAAGAGCAAAGTTGCCCACCCTTTAGGCATGAACTCTGCCCCAGGACAAATAGTGAATGTCTGCAGAGTCCAGTAATAGAGAAGAGGTAGACAAAGAAATTGACAACCATGGCAGAAAGCAAAACAGTGGCGATGAAAGAGGAAGAATGAGAGCCTGGAAGGTTCAAACCGCCACCCCACTAATGAGCTGTGGGGCTCTCTGAGAAGCTGGTTGCTCCCTGAAGCACTGGGACACAACCACATTGTGCTTCTCTGCGCTTGTCTTATAGACTGGAGGTAGGAATTGAGCTCTTAGATTCAGGACTTTCCTGAGGAAAGCTGCATGGTTTTCTGTTCTGAAGAGGATTCAAAAGGTGGGAGGTCCTTGTGCTTTTTTATTTTTATTTTTTTATTTCAGTGATTTTGAATGGTTAAAGAATTATATATAGTTATACCCAGGTTAATAGCCTCAACTGAAACATAACAGAGATGACACTTAGAGGGATAGCATTTTTCCTGAAGGGAGAGAGAGAAAACTTGAGCCAAGAATATAAATGGATAGATCTATTCCAAATCCTAAGTTCTGAAAGGAATCTAAGTTAATATTCCTGAGGGGCAGGACCAAAGGGATGAGTCAGACTAGATGCAATAGAGCCTGAGAGAAGCCCTTGCATATTTGGCTTGTGCATGGTTGTTTACACGTTGTCTCCTACATTAGACTGTGTTCTCCTTGAGAACAGGGTCTATTTATTGCCCTTCTTTGTATCTCCAGCACTTAGCACAGTGCCTGGCACAAAGTAGGCATTTAATAAATGCTTGTTGACTTGAATGTAGCTGATACCCCAGAGCACTTGCTGCTGCTGGCTGATAGACATAACAGCTCAGGTGAGTGACTGATTGACAGCCTATATTCTGGTCTTTTTTACTGGATGGGACAGGCACTGTTGACAACCCATCTCATTTCTGAGATTCATAGTAGTAGTGTCAATGTAATATTCACAGTGCCCACAATCACTATAAATATACCTATATGGTGCTCAATCACAAAATATAACACACTCTCCCTATAGAACACAGAAGCAAAACATTTATTTATTCAGATGCCAGAAAACCAAATCCCAAAACCAGTAAGCCAATTCCATCATAGTAGCAGAGAAGTTAATAAGCCATAACAGCACAGAGAGCCACAGCATCCTTTAACCTTGCCACAAACCAATACTTTTACTCATAAACCTGACTGACTCCCTCAGACACATACTGTCCTCCTCCCAGTCTAGCTACCTCTGGCTCCCTGCTTCCTGTGGACTCTACTCCACCATTCAGCAAACTCCTCCTACCACAGGTTCCATGTGATTACATTCAGCCTATTAGGGGGCAGAGTATATTTTCAAAGCAGGGTAGGTCTTCAAATTCCCTTAGGCTTATTATTAAGGGGCAGAGAGCTATTCAAATTCTCATTAGCATTACAACAGTACAGTATGTGAGAGAGTGAAGAGATGAAAAGCCAAATGAAGTTCTAAGTAACTTACCATGGCTCAGCTGTGATGGCCTGAGTTTTCCTATCCATGTCCTTCAGGTGTGTGGCCTCAACTGCTGTACTTCTAAAGAAAGCAGCCATGAACATGGATAACATTTTTATACTTCCTTGACTATTTTGTGATCTTCAGTGAAGCCCTGTGCTACCCAGGGAGTACAATTTAAAAGGAGCCTAAAATATAATTTTGGTGCAGCTGTGGATTTATCCATCCATTCTTGAAATCACTTTGGAAGGGAATTCCAGTTGTATTGACTGCCTGAACAAGCAAGCAGCCCAGCTCCCACATACCTATTGCAGCAAAAAACCTAAAAATAGCAACAAACCAAATACTGATTAGATCAAGAAATCCAAGCAGAAACTACAGTAAGTGACTATGTCCATCCATGAACTGCACAAAAAAAGTCAGCCAGGAGTCCAGGAAAATAGGAAAGAGGGCTTACCAGAAAAGTTGGTGCCAGCAAAGACAGTCAAGCCAGGAGCCTCCCAGACCAACCAGAGACAAGTTAGGGTCACCTGTAGCCAGTAAGTCTTTGTATTCAGAGGCAATGAGACTAAGGGGTCCCACCAGCAAACCTCAAGGTGGCAGAAAGACCAGGGCATGGACCTGGGAAGCAAACAGGCATAGAAATGACCAATTCAGGAATGGCAGCTCTCAGATTGGTATATGCCAAGTCCAAGGACCTCAAGTTCCTGAACATTCTGTCCTGAGATACCATAAAGGAGAGAAGGCTAGAAGAGGTCCTATAGCTTTTACAACACATATACAGTTAAGGCATTGCCACCTCCTCTATGGCATCTAACCATGTTTTGGGGGCAGTAAGGTAGCACAATGGATATAGCACCAGACCTGAAGTCAGAAAGACCCCAAGTTCAAATACAGCCTCAGACACTTACTAGCTGTGTGACCTTGCGCAAGTCACAAAACTCCGTTTGCCTCTGTTTTCTCATCTGTAAAACGAGCTAGAGAAGGAAATGGCAAACTACTCCAGTATCTTTGCCAGGAAAACCCCAAGTGGAGTCATGAAGAGTCAGACATGACTGAAACAACTGAAAACCACAACTTGAAAACAACAACAGAAAATATAGAGGACCCTGGTAAGCACTGAATCTCAAAAATCGAAGGAGTCCTAAACATATCAGAACTCTTTTTAAAATAATATTTTATTTTCCCCCATTTACATGTAAAAACTATTTTAACATTTTTTAAAGTTTTGAATTTCAAATTCTATCTCACCCTCCCTCCTCTTCTCCCTTCCTGAGATGATGAACAATCTGATATAGGTTATACATGTGCAATCATGTAAAACATTTCTGTGTTAGTCATTTTGTGGGAGAAAACAGAGAGGGGGGAGGGAGGGAGAGAGGGAGAGAGGGAGAGAGGGAGAGAGGGAGGAAGGAAGGAAGGAAGGAAGGAAGGAAGGAAGGAAGGAAGGAAGGAAGGAAGGAAGGAAGGAAGGAAGGAAGGAAGGAAGGAAGGAAGGAAGGAAGGAAGGAAGGAAGGAAAGAAGAATAGTATGCTTTGGTCTGTATTCAGACACTATCAGTTCTTTCTCTGGAGAAAGATAGACTTTTTCATCATGAGTCCTTTGTTATTGTCTTGGCTCATTATATTGCTGAGCTAAGTCACTCATGGTTGTTCATCATAAAATATTGCCTTTTTGTATACAATGTTCTCCTTGTTCTGCTCACTTCACTTTGTATTGGTACATGTAAGTCTTTCCAGGTTTTTCTGAAATCATCCTGCTTGTCATTTCTTATAGCATGATAATATATGTAATATTCTATTACAATCATATACTACAACTTTTTCAGCCATTCTGCAGCTGATTGGTATCCTCTCAATTTCTAATTCTTAGCCACCATGAAAAGAGCTGCTATAAATATTTTTGTACAAATAAGTCTTTTTTCCTTTTTTGAAAATCTCTTTGGGATAGAGACCTGGTAGTGGCATTGCTGGATCAAAGGGTATGCAGTTATATAGCCTTTTGACTATAGTTCCAAATTGCTCCCCAGAATGGTTGGGTCAGTTTCACAACTCCACCAACAGTGCATTAATGCCACAGTTTTCCCACATCTCCTCCAACATTTATTACTTTCCTTTTCTGTTATATTAGCCAATCTGATAGGTATGAAATAGTATGTCAGGGTTGTTTTAATTTGTATTTCTCTAAACAATAGTGTTTTAGAGCATTTTTATATGACTATAGATAGCTTTAATTTCTTTCTCTAAAAATTACCCGTTCATATCCTTTGACCATTTCTCAACTGGGAAATAAGTTGTATCCTTATAAATTTGATTCAATTCTTTATATATTTGTCTGATAAAGACAAAGCCTTTATCAGAGATATTTGCTATAAAGAAATTTTCCCCAGTTTTCTATTTTCCTTCTAATTTTGGTAGTATTAGTTTTGTTTATGCAAAAACTTTTTAACTTTGTGTAATCAAAATTATCCATTTTATATCCCACAATACTCTCCATATCTTATTTAGTCCTAATTTTTTCCCTTATCCATAGATCTGACAATAAACTCTTTCATGGTCCCCTAATTTGCTTATGGTATCACCCTTTATGTCTAAACCATGTACCTATTGTGGCCTTATCTTGGTATATGGTATAAGATATTGGTCTAACCTAGTTTCTACCATACTGTGTTCCAGTCTCCCCAGCAGTTTTTGTCAAATAATGAGTTTTTGTCCCACAAGCTTGGATTTTTGGGTTTCTTAAACACTAAATGGTAATTTACTATTATATATTTATTATATATACTATTAAATATATATTATATTATGCTATTACATATTATATAGTTTCTATATTATGTGCCTAATCTATTCCATTGGTCCACTACTCTATTTCTTAGCCAATTGTAAAGCCAAGCATGAGCAGCTTCCCAGAGGAATGCTGCTGTGAACAGCTTCAAGTTTCTGATTACATAGTATAATGAACTCTCTATTTATTCAGCAATAAATTAAGGCAAAACATTCACAGAAATCAAAGTACAGCATTCACAATGTTACGACATAACAGCTTGTCACTAAAATGGCCACATAGTTTTCCCCAAAGTGGCCACATAGTTTTAAACAAAGTACAATCATTTAGTAACATTTAGGAAGTCCTTAATTCAATCATCCTTAAGGAAGCTTGTCTCCTTAATGGACACAAAGTACAAAGGTCAAAGTTCTTCACCCCTAGGTCACAGTAAATCATAATCTTCTCAGTCATTATCAGCAAGAAGAGATCTTTTCATCTTGACTCGAGGCTGGCTTTCAGCTTCCATGGTTCCTCTTCCATGGTCCCAGCTCCTGCCCAAATCTACACAACTGTCACCTGGGTTCAAAGGCAGGCAGTTCCCAGTTCCTTGTCTAGTTCCCATTCCATATTGACGTTCACACTGTCCAGTCTACCTCAAGTCCTTCACAGTTCCTGTTTCTGGGAAGACACAATAACATTCATGCACATTGCTGGCATCATCATCAATTCACTATCTGCCTGTGAAATCAACACAAACCCACCAACAAGGTCTGAAAACTCAACACAAATCATCAGTACAGTCCCAGGACCTCTGAATTCCTCCTCCAGGACTTCTGTAAACAGACAACCAGAAAATCCTTTCAGGGCTTCCAATAAGGTCCCAGGTCTTCTGTACAAAGTATCACAAACAAACATTAACACAGACAAAACAAACATAGAATGCTAGGATACCACATGTTTTCTCCTTCTCTGTCACAAGAGCTCCCTTCTCAGTTCTGCTCTCTCAAGCCTGGGCCTCTCCTTATATATGGTCATTAGCTCCTCCCCTTCCTGTTGCAGGAGTTCACAAGTTCTAGGGTTCACAAATTGTAGGATTCACAAGTTCTGGATCTTAATACTTGATACAATAATGAACTGAAACAAGGAATTAACTACTTCTGTGTTGATTCAATAGCTGAAACAAGGTGTTAACTACTTCTTTGCTTACCATTACACCAGTACCAGATTGTTTTAGTGATCACTGTTTTATAATTTTGTTTGAGAACTAGTATGGCTAAACCATCTTCCTTCACATTTATTCATTGATTTCCTTGATATTAGTTCACTTGATTGACCTTTTATTCTAGCTCTATCAAATAATGTTTGTAGTTTGATTAGTATAGCACTGAATAAGCATATAAACTTAGGTAGAATTGTCATTTTTATTATATTGGTTCAACCTACCCATGAGCGATGAATATTTTTCCAATTGTTTAAGTCTGACTTTATTTGTGTGAAAAGTGTTTTATCATTATGCTTATATAGTTCCTTGGCAGGTAGACTCCAAAGTATTTTATATCCTCCATAGTTGTTTTAAATGGAATTTGTTTTTTCTATTTCTTGCTACTAAATTTTGTTGATAATATATAGAAATGATTTATTTTCTATCCTGCAACTTTGCTAAAGTTGTTAGTTAATTCAATTAGTTTTTTTTACTTGATTATCTAAGACTCTCTAAGTAAGATATCATATTATCTGTAAAGAGTGAGTTTTGTTTCCTCATTGCATATTTAATTTCATTCCATTTCTTTTTGTTTTTTAAGCAATTGGGGTTAAGTAACTTGCTCAAGGTTACACGGCCAGGTGTTTCTGGGTGGGTGCTAAGTGTCTGAGCCCGGATTTGATCCCCAGGTCATCCTGACACTGGGGCTAGTGCTCTTACTTGCTGTGCTGCCTGGCTGCCCCCATTCCATTTCTTTTTCTTCTCATTGCTATAGCTAGAATTTCTAGTACAATATTGAATAATATTGGTGATGATGGGCATCCTTGCTTCACCTCTGATTTTATTGGGAAGTTTTCTAGCTTATCCCCATTATAGCTAATGCTTGCTGATGGTTTTAAATATCTACTATTTATTTTAAGGAAAGATCCATTTATTCTTATGCTCTCTGGTGTTTTTTTAATAGGAATGAGCCTACCAGAACTCTTAGCATAAACATGCTTGAGGAGATGTTGGTCAGCATAGAAATCCAGGTGACCCAGGGAGAGACCAAGCTGCACAAACCACCTCATACCAGGTGTTTTGCATACCAGGGTGCAGAGTCTGGTCCCAGCACAAAGCCCCAATTCAGAAATCAAGACTGGAGATAGAAATAAGCAGAAGACACTAATCACAATAAAGAAGTATTCTAGATCCACAGATAGCCAAAAAATACAGCTTATAATAAAAGAGCAACTCCACAATAACTGTAAGCAGAGACTAAAATGAAAAACTGAAATTTACACAAGGACTATGTGAATGCCTGGAAGAAATGAAGCAAGAGATTAAAATGAAATAAGAGCTCTGGAGGAATGAATTAGAAGGAAAATAAATAACAGAACGGAAAGTGGTAAACATTATTTTGAAACAAAGCAGATGCTTATCAATTGGGAAATGACTGAACATTGGATCTTGTCATTTTGGTTAAGCCTGACTCCTTATGACTCCATCTGGGGTTTTCTTGGCAGAGCTACTGGAGTGGTTTGCTATTTCCTTCTCCAGCTCATTTTACATATGAGGAAACTGATGCAAACAGGATTAAGTAACTTGCCCTAGATCACACAGCCAGTGTGTAAGACCAGATTTGAACTCATAACAGTTCATTTGAACTCATGAACTCATGAGACCAGATTTGAACTCACGAACATCAGACAGTCTCTCTGATTCCAGGCCTGGCACTCTATCCACTATGCTATCTAGCTGTGGCATATGAACTTGATGGAATTTTACTGTTGACTAGAAATGACAAATATAAAAACTCAGGTAAACATAGGAAGACTTTTATGAGCAAAGAAAACAGTAACAGGACATTACACACACACATATAATACACACATATACATATATATCCTTATCATGTTATATAGAAATATATAGATATTTATATATGTAGCACAGATACACATACATTATATGGAAATATAGATATGTTATATATGCTACAATTAAGTAGATAGATACATACACTACAAGTTAAAACAACACTAAAAGAACTCAAATTATAGATCTAAACTTGGCTATAGGGAAATAATGAAACACACTTACCTACTCTTCATAGATATGTGGCCAACTACATTATTATTCCATATACTGTCAACTGTGGCTTCTTTATTGGTTTAATCTTAATTGTTTTCCTTTGGTATGAGAGGTTTATATAAAAGGGATTTGAGAAGTTGTTGGGAAGTGAAAGTGACATAAAAAAATAATCAGAAAGCATCAAGAAAAGTTTGGTTTTTGTTCTTTTATCACATTCTTGTTTCCTCATTGAAGAGATAGAGGACTGTAAATATAAAACTTTGTATATCCTGTTGGACTCAGTTAATGTGTTGATTAGTTTTGTTTAGCAGAGTTTGTTTTTTAATCTTCCTTTTTTATTTTTTGGCATAAAGGAGGACTCCATGAACAAGGGATGAGAATGTTTGGAAATGACATCTAAAGAAAAAACACAACATATTCATTTAAAAATTTGAAGGGATTTGAGCAGTGATGACGTGTCCTGAAGATTTGGCAACTCTGTCAATTACTCACTGTATCATCATGAGTAAGGCACGTTATAATAATGGTTTGTAATTACATAGTACTTAAAGGCTAACAGAGTTCTTTATACGCATTATCTTATTTGACCCACTTATACTCTCTAAATCCCAATTTTTCGACCTCTAAAATGGAAATGATACTGACATTACCTATATCACATTATTGTGAGGAAAACAGTTTGTAAACTATAAAGTCCTTACATTTTGAAATGAACAGGGCAAATTTTTTGGTTCAAACCTGTGATTTCATCTATTTGGGCAATTCCCAAGTTAGGACACATCTATCAGAGCCAACAATTTATCATGTAAGAGAGTTGTTTGGGGTGGGGGGGGGGGGGGGCGGCCAGGTAGCACAGCGAGTAAGAGCACCAGCTCCAGTGTTGAGAAGACCTGGAGATCGAATCCCAGGCTCAGACACTTAGCACCCATCCAGAAACACCTGGCCATGTAACCTTGAGCAAGTTACTTAACCCCAATTGCTTAGGGGCAGCCAGGTGGCTCAGCGAATAAGAGCACCGGCTCCAGTGTCGGGATGACCTGGATCAAATCCGGGCTCAGATACTTAGCACCACACCCAGAAATAACTGGTCGTGTAACCTTGAGCAAGTTACTTAACCCCGATTGCTTTAAAAAAAAGAGAGAGAGTTGTTTGGGGTGCTCAAAGTTTAGACCTGCCCAGAGTCACCCCATCAGTATGGGGAGGGAGGGAATAAACATTTATTAAGTACCCGCTAGTTGTCCTCTACTGTGCCTTATAGTATTATCACATTTGATCCACACAACAACCCTAGGAAGTAGGTGCTATTATTATCTCCATTTTACAGTTGAGGAAACTGAGGTAACATTAAGTGACTTCTCCAGCCTTACACAGATAAAATATATCTAAGGGTGGATTTGAACTCAGGTCTTCTTGACCCCAAGCCCAGTGCTCTAGTCACTGTGCCACCCAGCTGTCTCACATACCAGTATGTATCAGAGATGGCTCTTGAATACTGAATATTGTTCAATGTACAATTTAGTGGCCTTTTTTTTTAATTGAATTTGACACAACTGGCCTAGAGCAGAGATGTCAAACTCCAGGCCCCCCCTCAACCTGCAAAACTCCCCAGCACAGCAGGAAATCAATTAAAATGTAATTGGGAGAGGGTGTGGAGCCAGGATGTAGGAGTAGGAGGTCTACATCTTCCACCTTCTTCCAAAGAGCTACAAAATGCACCAGACTAAATCCTGATAGATAAATCCAAAAAAAGTCCCAGTGAGTCCTTCATCTGGTCTAAGTCAGCATAGGGGGACAGACAGAGAGGTCCGCAGACACTGGTGACAGGGATGGGGCAGGAGAATTCCATTCCCCAGGAAGAGGCCGCACACCAGCACAGAACAAGGTCCCAGACCTATACTAGAGCTTCCTGAGACTCACACTGGGACACTTGGATGGGGACAAGTGCCCACTTGCAGCTTTGTTTCCTACTACCCAGTGGTAACAGATCCAGGGCAGAGTGAGAATGGAATATTCACACATGCACAACATAGGGAGTCCTTAGGATGGGCTGTGTACCCAAAAAGGGGGAAGTTCAGAAACCAGCAGCAGCAGCAGTGATATGGCTCAGACCTCAGGTCCCAAAAAGGGTCTCACTTTAGGCATCCAGCCCAGCCTGCCGAGGAATAACCAAGGCAGGAATCCCAGACCAAAGACAAGCTTACAATTTTGCCCTTTCTCAATCAATAGAGCTTTCCAACCGACAGGAGTAGTCTCCAGCAGCAGTCTAACCCAGGAACTTACAGAGTCCCGATCAGACCCCTTTGGGAGCGCTGAGTACTTCCCTTTCCTTCTCCCCCAGAAAACAAGACCTCTGTTACAAATATGTAAAGTCAAAGAAAACAGATTTTCCCATTGTCCATATCCCCCCAAAATATGCCTTAATCTGTACTCTAGTCTATATCTTCCCTCTCAGGAAGCAGATGGCATGTTTCACCAAGAATCACTAGGAATTGTATTTGGTCATTGTGTTGAGAGTTCTCAAGTCCTTTAAAGTTGTTTGTCTTTACAATATTATTGTAATTTTATAAATTGTACTCCTGGTTCTACTCACTTCACTCTGCATCAACTCGTACATATCTTCCCAGTTTCTCTGAAACTGTCCTCTCCATCATTTCACATAGCATAATGATATCCTAGCCAAGGGTATGCTGGCAAGTGCTTAATAGCCTCTTGAAAACATATGTGTGCGTGTATAGGTATATAATATATTTTAAGTGTAATCTGCATTATTAATATTTTCTCTATCACTTTCTTAAGTCTAGACAATCAACAAAACAATAAATCAAACCCTGATGTGTACTTTTTTGCTAAATTCTAAGGTGTCAGTCATTCATTCAATAAAATTTATGAAGAGCATACTATATGCCAGGCACTATGTGTTTTATTTGTTTGGTTTTTGTTGTTTTTCTTTTTTTGCTTTTTCGAGGGCCATTTGGGGTTAAGTGACTTGCCCAGGGTCACACGGCTATTATTTTTGTGTTAAGTGTCTGAGGCCAGATTTGAACTCAGGTCCTCCTGACTGGAGGGCCGATACTCTATTCACTGTGCGACCTAGCTGCCCCTTGCCAGGCACTATTAAGCACTCAGAATAAAAAAGAGGCAAAAGACACTCCCTAACTTCAAGCAGCTCACAATCTAATGGGTGTAAATATTCACGCTGAACATTTAACAATCAGCTCCCCCAAGCTAGTTCAAGTTAGCTTCAGCACATCTCTGATTCTCTCACATTCATATACCATCATTTGTTTAGCCATTCCCCACATGATAGGCACCCTTGCAATTTCCAGTTCTTCTCCATAAGGCATTTCTTTATTATTATGGGAAACTCACTGGACAAAAATGTATGCTTTCAATTTAAAATGTTTACCAGCTGCCTATGTGGTCTCTAACTCTGGAGAGGTCAAAACTGTTAACTGTTAAATGGGAATTATAATAGATGATCTATCTCAGAGTGTTATTATGAGAAAAGCACTTTGCAAACCATAAAGTACAGTTCGAACATGAACCATATTATCACTGTTGCTAGTGTAGAAACAGGCATTGACCACTGAATGCTGTATGATGAAAGAGAAAGGGGGATACAAAAGCGTCTAGCTCATTTCAGTGAACACAGAAGTCCCAGGTCTTTTCAGATTGGTGTTAGGGTGGAGGCCACACTCCATAAGAGATGCTAACAAGAGATCCAGCTATTGGGAAGACCCTTTGTGAATCCTGAGGGCACATGGAAGGCAGTTTGAGGAAAGAGCCATCTCTCCAGCTCACCTACCCCACTGCAGGTCAGCATCAACCTTGCACCTGGCAGGCTTGAATTTCCTCACTAGAGACCAGGCAGTTGGAACATTTTCAAAGTCCACAACACAATGACTTCAGCAATGCCATTGTTCCCAGGCTTTCCCTGGGACTTTAGTGTTTCCAGAAGGAGAAGGCCGGAAGGGTGAAGCTTCCAACCCCAGACTGCAGGTTCTGCCAAGGAGGAGGAATTAAAGGTGCTAATTAAACATTCCTAAAGGGTCTCTTGGAATATTGTGGCTGACTCAAAGGACAAGGCTTTCCAGTTCATAACTTTTTTCCTTTTAAAAAATCATTGCACCTAAATATCATGTTTATGGATTTTTCAAATAGGCTTTGTTCATCTTTTCTTTTTTATATCTCCTAGATTTTCCCTGTCCATACCTTCCTTCTTCCCTAAATTGTAATAGCATGTTATCTCTACTCTGCAAATGTCACCTTTGATAATCACCTGAGCAATAGATCATTAAGTTACAAGCTCCATACAGACCTTTATTTTCTTTCCCAATGTACAAGACAGGATGATTGGGTTACTTAAGTCTCACTTTTGGATTTGATCCCCATTGGGGTAACCTCCACACAGAAATATCATTTGGCATACTGTCTCACAAGTGCTATTCACAAGGAGAACTGGGCAATGACTTTGACTTTATACTCCAAGAACCTGGGTTTAAATGTTGCCTCTGATGTTTACTACCTGTGCAATGTTTGACAAATCTCTTAACTTGCCTAGATCTCAGTTTCCTCATCTGTAAAATAAAATGGTTTGACTAGGTGACCTTTGAAGTCTCTTTCCAGCTCTAAATCTAAATCTAAATTCATGAGTAACAGATGGATAGTTTAATCTAACTTATAAGCACTATTTGGAGAAAGAATTCAATGGTCACTTGTTACTGTTGAATGATCATTGAACTCATCTTTTTTTTCTCATAAATGTATCATTATTGTTCTTTAAGATCACTGTCACTTCCCAGTGACTGTCTTACACACACACACACACACACACACACACACACTCACACACACACACACACACATGGATGCATGGATGCATGTATGCATGCATGCACATAGACACAGAGAGAAAGAGACAGAGACAGAGAGTGAGAGAAAAAGGGGGAGAGAGAGAGAGAGAGAGAGAGAGAGAGAGAGAGAGAGAGACTCAGAGAGACTCTCCTTTATAACAACGAATTAAACAAAACAAATCAATACATAGTACTTATTTAAAGGCATATGCCACAACCTGAATATTTTGTCTCTCCCCTATCTGCTGACAGGGGAAAGGTGACCTTCGCTGACAGCTCTCTGAAGCCACAACTGGTCGCTGCATCTGAATCCTAATGTCTTTCAAGGTTGCTTTCTTATGCATTATTCTGGTCATTTTATAAATTATCTTCCTGCTTCTGGTTATTTCACTCTGTATCAGATAAATATTTCCATGGTTTCATCCTTATGTCTAAAGGATCATACATTTTTGAATATGGAGAGTTTCAAAAGTTTTGAGTGTCTTTGTAATGTGTGTGACTATGGAAATGGATGTCATTATTAAGCTAAAAATGGTCACTAAGTACTAACTCTATGCACAGTCCTTTGAAATGATGATGGGGAGGGAGGGAGGGAGGAAAGACACAAATTAATATTGAGACATGGTCCCTGCCCTAGAGAAACTTATTCAGATATAATCTGGTTGGGAAGACTATATACATAAAAGTATAACTAATGACACATAGAATTGTTTTCTTCTTTCACACATCAATGATCACAAAACCAAAATAAGCACCTTGTGTTATGATCTGTAGCTTGTTTTATGAACCACATATTCTAATATGTTTGTAGGGACATCTGGGAACATGAGTTGTATTATGACCCCTCTAAAATTTGCTTGTTTTCCTTTATTTAGTTATATACTTATTCTAGGTATAGAAGAGAAAAAAAGTTTCATTTTTCCCCATTTTTAACACTTTTACTTAAAGTTTTGAGTTCCAAATTCTATCCTTCCCTCCTCCCCTTCCTCCTCCCTGAGGCAGTAACCATTCAGATATAGGTTATACATGTACAATTATGTAAAACATTTCCATATTAGTCATTTTGTATAAGAAGACCTGAACAAAAGAAAAAAATGAAAGAAAGAAAGTGAAAAGTAGCATGCTTCAGTCTGTATTCAAACAAAATCAATTCTTTCTCTGGAGGCAGATAGTATGCTTCATCATCAGCCCCTTGGGATCGTCTTGTGTCATTGTACTGCTGAGAATAGCTAATTCATTCACACTTCTTCATCAGACAATGTTGCTGTTGCTGTATGCAATGTCCTTCGGGTTCTGTTCACTTGACTATGTATCTGTTCACGTAAGTCTTTCCAGGTTTTTCTGAAATCATTCTGCTTGTCATTTCTCATAGCACAAAAATATTCCACTACAATCACATACCACAGCTGGTTCAACCATTTGTCTTCTCCAGCTGTCCTCTCAATTTCCAATTTTGGCCACCACAAAAAGAGCTGCTATAAATATCTTTGTACAAATAAGTCCCCTCTGCCTTTTGTCAGATGTCTTTTGGATATAGACCTAGAAGTGGTATTGCTAGATCAAAGAGTATGCACAGTTTTATAGTCTTTTGGACTTAGCTCCAAATTGTTCTCCAGAATTATTGGATCAGTTCACAACTCCACCAACAATGCATTAGTATTCCAGTTCTTCCACATTCTCTTCAATAACCAACATTTTTCTTTTTTGTCACATTTACCAATATGAGAGGTATGACGTTGTACTTCTGAATTGTTTTCATTTGCATTTTTCTAGTTAATAGTGACTTAGAGCATTTTTATATGATTATAAATAGCTTTGATTTCTTTGTTTGAAAACTACCTGTTCATATCTTTTGACCATTTATCAATTAGGAATGACTTGTATTTTTATAAATTTGATTTGGTTCCCTACATATTTGAGAAATGAGTACTTTATCAGAGATACTTGTTGCAAAAATTTTGCTGGAGTTTTCTGCTTTCCTTATAATTTTGGTTGCATTGACTTTGTGCAAAAACTTTTTTTAATTTTATATAATCAAATTTATCTATTTTACATTTTTAATACTTTTTATATTTTCTTTGGTTCTAAATTCTTCCCTTATCAATAAATCTGACAGATAAACTGTTCCATGATCTCTTAACTTGCTTATGGTTCACCCTTTATGTGCAAAACATGTACCCATTTTGACCTTATGTTGGTGTGAAGTATGAGATGTTGGTCTACACCTAGTTTCTGCCATGTTATTTTCCAGTTTCCCAGCAGTTTTTGTGAAATACAAATTTCATTTTTTTAAAACTAGCTTTTTAAACATATCAATCACAATCAGTTTGTGATTTTAAAAAATATCAAATCCTAAGTGGAAATTTTCTCCAAGCCAGAGAACCCTGGATCAGCAGCAACACTACCTGGGAAGTAAATAACCATCCAAAGTATGACTTTGCTGCTCCATAAGTTATATACTCCATATATTAGAAAACAAAATAATGCCTGTAAAGTGCTTTGTTGCTGGAAAAGAAAATATCAATTTGAGTTTTTGTGGTTACTGTTATAATTCTAAAGAGAAATAGATACTATATGCCAAGAGGAAGAAAAATTAACAAATTAATAAATCGAAGTTCTGTTTATGCAATTATCAAGAGAAATAACTATTTGTTTACTTAAGTAGCAAATCTATGTCTATAAGTGTCCCTAATAATAATAATTCACATTTAAGTATATGGCGTTTTGTGCCTTATATCTTTCATCTTATTTGATCCTTAAAACAACCCTCTGAAGCCGGCACTACCTATAACCAGTATTACCCTTATTTTACACATGAGAAAATACAGCTAATAGTGGGTAAAGTAGTGCAGTGGAGCTGGACTTGAAGCCAGGCCTTCTAAATCCCAGTCCAAGGCCCTTACACCTACGGCTCCTCACTATGACTAAAAAGTATTGACAAAGATGAGGAAATTCAAGTCTACGTGTTAAAATCAATGGTTAAAAATCATGTTAAATGTGAAAATCATGGTTCCTCATGGTTTTAGTAACTTAAAAGGGCCATGATCTCCCATTGCATCCTGGGTCATCTCCACTCATCCTGATCAATATCTAGCCACTGGATCCAGATGACTCTGGAGGAGAAAATAATGTTGGTGACCTTGCACAACCTTCCTTCACTCAAATCAAAGTCAACTGCAAGTCATGTCATCATCTCCCTGATGCCATAGTCCTCTTCAAAAACGAAAGACAAACCACAACCTGTGTGTGGTCCCAGCTTCCTGAACGGGGACCAACCTGGCCAGTTCCAGTAGGGCAACTCAGCTTGTCCCCTCCTCTTCTCTCCCCTCCCCTCCCCTTACCTGAGGGTGCTGTTCTGCCCAAAGCAAGGGAAATTTTGATGGTTGAAAGTTACCTCCTTAATGTTGGGGTTACTGGCTAGATTTCTTTCTCAAAGACCAAGCCCAAACCTAATTCATTATGGATCTCAGTGACTGAAAAACAATAGGTCCCTACCCAAGCACCACTTAATGGTTATTTTTGGGGCAC
The DNA here is from genome assembly GCF_028583685.1 of Petaurus breviceps papuanus. NCBI lineage: Eukaryota > Metazoa > Chordata > Mammalia > Diprotodontia > Petauridae > Petaurus > Petaurus breviceps. The sequence goes on from NW_027187285.1 coordinate 2,753,926, forward strand.
TTCTGGCTCAGAGTGAATGTAAATAGTAACTATAAGTATAAACTAAGTTGTTGGACTTATAGAAGAAACTTGAGTTTCTTGATTTGACCCACTAGGTGGCGACAGTAACCCTTACTAAATTGAACATTCTTAAGATACTATTGTTTATCTATTGGCTATTTTGGTTTCTAAACCATGAGGCATGAAGTTTGGGGACTTAGGGACTAAAACATCATTTCTACAGCCTCTGGAGACATAGAGAATCATGTTAAAAAGAACTCCTGACAAGAAAGTTCTATTTTCTTTGGCATCAGACATTAGGAGGTTTGCTGTAGGGGCAAAGGATATTATTTATTTAGAACCTGCTTTATTGTCTTTCCTAAGAAAATGAGAGAAGGACCATCATGCTTTGAGCCCTGCAATTTTTGTCTTGTGCCTTGGCCTCCTAGAGATGATGTCAACCCTCTAGGGAAGCGTAAGATGGGAATTTGGTTAAAAAAAAAATAGGGGAGGCTAGGTGGTGCAGTGAATAGATCACCGGCCCTGGAGTCAGGAGTACCTGAGTTCAAATTTGGCCTCAGACACTTGATACAATTACTAGCCATGTCACTTTGAGCAAGTCACTTAACCCCAATTGCCCTCCAAAAGACAAAAACCAACAAAAAAAAAAACCAACAAAAAAAATCATCATAAAGAAGAAAGACATACACTATTAATAGAGCTGTGAATTGCTCTTACCTTTCTGGGAAAGTAAGGTGCAATTTTATGGGAAAATTTACTAAACTATTCATTCCCTTTGACCAAGCTATTCCATTGAAAGTCATATACCCAAGGATAAAAAAAAAAAGGCCCAACATTTACCAGTGTAACCCCTGAACCAAGGACCATTGGCATGGAACTCTCTTCTTATTAACAGAAATGAATACCCTGCCCCATGTGAGGGTTGGGGCAGAGTTAATCAGAGGCTAGAAAGCTCCAGCCTTCTCTAGTTTCCATTTGCAGACTCTCCAAGCTAATGGGCCATAGGACAAGGGTTGCACCAGAGTATTTATAACAGCACTTTTGTAGTACCAAAAAGCTGGACACAAAGTAGGTGGCCATAGATTGCTAGAAATTATGGCATGTGAATATAGGTATATGAATGAATGCACCATAAAAAACAACATATATGATGAATCCAGAGAAACATGAGGAGATTTGTGTGAACTGATTAAAAAAGAAGATAGAAGCCAACTGGAAAGACAGGTCCCCTAGAAACAAATAATCCCAGATTCAAGGTATTCTATGGGTCTATATCCACAACCAACGAAAGTCATGACTCAAGCCTTCATCAAAATATTTACCTTTAAGAATCAGTCAAGAGACACTAGTTCAAGACAATGACATTTAATGGAATAGCATAGTCAGAAAAATAACAACAAAGCAAGTTCCCCATAAAAACCTCCTACAATTATGTAAACCATCAGTGAGAAAAGTAGGCCACACAAAATAGGCCACAAGCACCTTGACAACAACTTGGATGAGGGGAGTGAGAGACAGGAGTCAAAAATAACTGCTAAGTTGTGAGCCCAGGGGGCTGGGAGTATGGTATTTCCCTCTACAATAATTGGGAAATTAGGAGAAGGGGAGTTTTTAGGGGGGAAGATAGTTCCATTTTGGACATACTGAGTTTAAGACATCTGCTGAACATCCAGTTTAAGATATCTGAAAGGCAGTTGGACATTCCAGATCAGAGGTCAGTAGAAAAGTTGGGGTAGGATAGATAGATTTGGGAATCATCAGCATAGAGATGGTGATTAAATCCATGGGAGTTGATGAGATCACCAAGTGAAGTAGCACAGAGGGATAAGAGAAGAGGACCAAGGACAGAACCCTAAGCAAATGACTGGTGTAAAAAACAAAAGGCAGCAAACATTTTCTAAAATCATCCTAAACCTTTTTTTTTCTTCTCCTTCCATTGCATTTGAGAATGTTTTATACGTGCTCTTTTCTTTTCTTCCTTCCTTCCTTTCTTTTTTCTTTCTTTTTTTCTTTCTTTATTTCTTCCTTTCTTTCCATCACTCACTCCTCTCCCAGAATAGAACCCTCGGTTATAACAAAGAAACATAGCCAAGCAAGTGTAGGAAACTCAGAACCCACATGCCTTATTTCTCCCCCAAATCTACAACCTCCCTGCCAAGAAGCAAGAAGCTTGTTGCACCATCAGTCTTCTGAAGTCAAAGAGAGCCACTGCTTTGATTAGCATTGTCAAGTCTGTCAATACTGTCTTCCTTTTCCCTCCATTAGCAAATCAATTCACAGCTGATTTTATGAACAGAATAAGGAGCCCATTCTTCCTAAAGAATTCAGCAGCTGGAAAGAGTAGTCAGCTGCTAGTATGGACATAATAATAATTTAACCCTTATTCAGCTGAGGAGGCAGCTAGGTGGCACAGTGGATTGAGTATTGAACCTGGAGTCAGGAAGACCTGAGTTCAAATCTGACCTCAGACACTTACTAGCTGTGTGATCCTAAGCAAGTTACTTAACCCTATTTCCCTCAGTTCCTCATCTATAAAAATAAGCTGGAGAAGTAAATGGCAAACCACTCCAGTATCTTTTTCAAGAAAACCCCAAATTGGATCACAAAGAGTCGGACATGACAAAACAATGACAAATTTGGTAGAATTTTTTTAACATCAAAGAGTCAATGTATATGGTGCAAAATTTAATTTTTCTAATTAAAGAGTCACCAAAAGCATGATAGAAAAGCTCTGGGTGGGGAGTAAAGTAAATAAGTTAACAAGCATGTATTAAGAGCTTTCTATGTGCCAGGCACTATGCAAAATGCTGGGAATACAATTATAAGCAGAAAGAAAAATATCCCCTGCCCTCAAGTATCTTGAAAAGTAGAAGGTAGGGGGCATCTAGGTGGCACAGTGAATAGAACACTGTCCCTGGAGTCAGGAGGACCTGAGTTCAAATCTGGCCTCAGACACTTAACACAAAAACTAGCTGTGTGACCTTGGGCAAGTCACTTAATCCCAACTGCCCTCCAAAAAGCAAAAAAAAAAAAAAAAAGTGGAAGGTGGGTGGGGAAAATACACTTGGGAACATGCTAGAAAAAATCCAGGAAGTCAGGAGTACAGCCTGGGAAGGAATGAAGACATGAGTGTTTCAAGCAAAAGGTTTTAAGCAAAACTAGCTATTCAAGGGGAGAAACCAAAGCAGTGGAGGTCATTCCATTGTGTGAAGCCCAGGAGTGAAGATGTTTCTATGGCATTCAGTAATTTATATATTCTATTATACTCAGCAACTTTTTTTATTAAGCAATTGGGGTTAAGTAACTTGCTCAAGGATACATGGCCAGTTATTTCTGGGTGCTAAGTATCGGAGCCTGGATTCGATCCCAAGTCATCCTGACTCAAGGGCCAGTGCTCTTACTTACTGTGCTACCTGGACACCCCTATACTCAGCAACTTTAAATAGGATCAATCATAACTACTATTATATTCCCCTAAGATGTTGAGACTTAAACCTAAAAACATCAAGCAGTTTTAGGGACTCATGAATAGATACTTTACATTTCATGTTGGCTCTACACTATCTCCTTCAAAGTCCTTGTTTTTTGACCAGCCAGGCTAGGGATTGGGCTACTCCTCAGATGGTCATCATCACCAGGAACACTGAAGTAGTTGCCAGAGACTTCTCCCAAAGTGCTGTCCGCACCAACTGAGAATTCAAGATCTCCAAATTCCTCTAAGTCAAAAAGTTGCCTGTATGCTTGGGCACGCTCATTTCAAAATCACTGTTCAGTCACTTATACTCAGGAAAGGAGACACAAAGCAGAAAAGGTCCATCGTCAAGACTGACTAGTTGAATCTTCAGCTCTAGATCTCAAATGCTTGAAGAGTAGCTGACTAGTTCTTCTAGAGTGGCAGAAGGACACCAGCAATCTCTTAATCCATCCCTCCAGAATAGATTCAAATGCTACTGACTTGGTCTGCCCAGATCTCTTAGAACCAGAAAGAAAAGTGGAAATAGAAAGAATCAGGGAGTTTGGGGGCAAATATTTAACAATCAGCTCTCTAGCAGGAAAATAATGTCTATATAACACACTTTTAAATTTAATCTGCATTACTAACCATTATTTTCTTAAGTCTAAATAATCAACAACACAACAAATTAAGCCTTGGTTTGAAGTTTAGCAGTTTCCAAAGGGAAAATACACTGAAATTTTAACTCTTAAGAACCAGTATAAGCTCATCCTAGCACACCCTTAGAAAAAAATCCACCAATTATCTCCTGAAATAAACTCCAAAATAGAAACTTTTAGAAACATAATAGACAAGAGTTTCCAGTCCAAAAGGAAAAAAAAATACTTCAAGCAGCTAAAAAAGATTCAAGTATCAAGTAACCACTGTCAGAATCACACAAGATTTAGCAGCTGCCACCATAAAAGAGAAGAGCACTTATTCCAGAAGGCAAAAAGATATAGGTTTATAACCAAAAAGAATTTACCCCCAAAAAACTGAGTATAATACAACAAGGGATAAAAAAATAAATGGGCCTTTAATACAAACATTCCTAAGAAAAAGACCAGAACCATTTCAAAACTTTGAAATATAAACACAGGTGTCAAGAGAAACATAAAAAGGTAAATATGAGTGAGCAATCACAAGGGACTAAACATTGATAAGCTATTTACATTCTGATATGGGGAGATGATAAATGTGTCCCCTCAGAACCATGACATCATCAGAAGCCATAGAGAGAGCCTGATTAAACAGAGAGCCTGGGAGTTGTTCTCTTGCATTTTCATCATCTTAAAAAATGAAAAATAAGGGAAAGAGGAATATACTGAAGAAGGAAGGAAAAGGAAGGTTAATAAAAATTAGTTCATACAATCAGGGTGCCCAAGTAGAAGGTTAGAACAAGGAGAAAGGAATAATGAAGGCAAACATCACTTGAATCTCATTCTCATGTGATCTGGTCAAAGGAAGAAAGAATGTACACACAAGTATACACATGCATACATTTTACTTAACAGGGAACCAGGAAGGAAAGAGGAGAAAAGAGAGGAGGAAATTAGAGTAAAGGAGTAATTAGAACTAAGTAAAAATAAACTCTAAGGTACATAGATCACCAGACCAAATTCTGATGGGAAAATCTAAGTTTAAAAGTCACAGTGATTGTTTTGTGCAGTCCAAGTCAGCATAGGGAGACAGATAGAGATGTTTGCTGACACTGAGAATTGGGTTCAGGCAGGAGCACTCTGCACAAGGACTTCAAGGAAGAGCTCATCCTGTAAGAGAACATCCCAAACCCATAAGGGGTACCCCCAAGACCCTGGGGTACTGCAATACAGAGAGGTGCCAACTGGAAGCTTAGTTGCCCATTACTTTGTTCTGGGTCACAGATCAAGGGCAAATTGAGAAGGGGACCTGTGTACAGGTGTGGCATTCCTAGGTTGGGAGAACCTATGCAGTATATCAAGAAAGAAGGAAGTTCAAAAGCAACAGCACTGGTTTGGTTCAGACTGCAGGAGCACACAGGATCTCAATTCCAACATCTAGGCCAGTGTTCAGAAGAATAACCAGGGCAGGAGTTACAGACCAAAGAAAGCCTGAAGTGCTATCACTCTGAACCAGCAGAAATTACTAAGTGTCTGATAGAAGCTGAGTCCAGCAGCAGTCTATTCTTTTTCAAATGCAAAACCACATCAGGAACTTGTAGAACTCAAGTCAGAGGGGCAGCTTTGCCCTGGATAAGAACACTTTTGGAGATGAAAACTTGCAGATCCCTGGCTTGTCCCTGAGATCTTGGGGTAACACAACACTCATCACCACAAGAAAGTAGCAAAAGGACCAGCCCAGACTTAGAGACTTTCACTGTGGAAGTATCACAGAGCCCAGCCTTAACATCCAGTCTAACTTCAGGAAATAGATTGGAAGAACTGCCAAATAAGCAAACAAGCAAAACACCATAATGATCTAAGAGACTGACTCCAGAAGAGACTGACTCTACGTGCAAAACCTTAAAGAAAAACATGGGTCAGGCACAAGATCAATTAGAATTCCTGGAAGAGACAAAGCAAGGTTTTTTTGTTTGTTTTTCAAGATTAAAGTGTTTTTTTTTTATAAAATAAATGAGAATGATTGAGGAAAAAATTAGAAAAGAAATGAGAAGTATGGAAGAAAAAGAGGAAAACTAATTAATAGCTTGGAATAAGAGATACAGAACTTTGACCAAATAAAAACATCTCTAAAAATTAGAATGGACCAAATAGAAGCCCATAACAAGAAATGCTAACTAATAAGACAAAAAATGTTAAAAAAAAAAAAAAAAGTCAATAGACTGAAAAAAATGAAGAAAATATAAGATATCTCTGATCTGGAAAACAGATTGAAGAGAAAAAAAAGTAAGAATCAATGCAGTATCTAAACACCATGACCAAAGTGGGGAGGAAGGAGATTAGGTATCCTGTTTCAAGAAATCATAAAAGAAAACTGTCCAGATATCAGAACCAGAGGGAAAAGTAAAAACAGAAAGACTCTCCTGAAAAGAAAAAAAAAACTCCCAGGAACTTTGTAGCTAAAATTTGAGTTTCCAGATCAAAGATAAAAATACAAATAATTTTGAAAGAATTAGGTAATCTTATCAGGATAATGACCAGCCACCATTCCAGAGGACCAATAATAAAACATGATACCCACCTCCTGATCGAGAAGTAAAGGACCCAGAATGAGAATTTTTTTTTGACATGGCCAATGTGGAAATTTGCTTTGCTTGACTATGCATGCTTGTAACAAGGTTTGTTTTTCTGTAGTTCTCAAGTGAAGGGGGGGAGTTCAGAATGGGAGGATGAGAAAGTCAATCTCTGCTGACTGAAAAAAAAATGTATAAATGTTTAAAAAGAAGAGAGAGGAAGAGTAGCAGAAGCAGATTGTACTAAATCTAGAGTACTGAGGCTGAGAACACTCCTCTCTCACCACCCTCTCCTTCACTAAAGAGGAACCATGGAACCAAAGAAAAAGAAAAGGATAAGAGAACAGAATGGAAGGAAACCAGGAGAACAATTTATATCATCAAAACAATATCATAAAAACAATCTTGAAATACTTTTTAACTCTGATAAATGAAATGACTTGCCACTATTCCAGAGTAAGAAGGAAAAGAAGGAGGAAGAGGAGAAAAGAGGCAAATAAAAAAAGGAGGAGAAATGAAGTAGCATTTATATAGCACTTTAAGGTTTGCAAAATTTCTTATAAACATTACTTCATTTTATCTTCACAACAACCCTAGAAGGTAGGTGCTATTATTATCACTATTGTATAGCGGCAGAAAGAGGTTAAATGACTTGCCCAGGATCACATAGCTAGTAAGTGTGAGGCTGGATTTAAACTCAGGTCAGTTTTCTTGATTCCAGGTCCAGCACTCTACGATGCCACCTAGCCGCTATCTCCTGACTGAAAGGTGAGGAAGTCAAAATGGAGAGAGAAAAAGAGAGGAGAGAGAAGAGAGACAGAGACAGAGAGACAGCAGAAACAGAGAGAGAAGAGAAAGAGAGAAAGGGAGAGAGAGATTTTTGATAGGGCCAATACAAGAAATTTGTTTTGCTTGATTATACATGTTTATAACAATGTTATTCTTTCTCAAATGGTGTTGTAGAGGAAAGGCAGGTTTTCCTTGAATGAAAAATACAAAATTTAGTTTTTAAAAAATTATGGAAAAATGAAATCGACCTGACCTTCCCCCATCCACTCTATTCTGATACAGCTATGGGTACTAACATTGTAAAATGGTTTGTGATTTATGTGTATATGGAAACACAAGGCAATGCCTTAATGCAAAGAAATGATGCCCTAATGATGATATTTCAGGGACTGCAGACCCATGAGGAAGATAATTTGTGGGCTGGAAGGAAGACTAAACCACATTGTGTAGGTGGTTACTTACTCCAACCATGGGTAAAGCCAACCCCTTCACTGGAGGGCACTCCCACAACAATTACAACCCTGGCATAGTTTGTAAACAGTGATGACTTGGGAAGGGAAAGTAAGGAAACCCACCTTCTTCCACTTAACAGTCTTAAACATCAGGGACCAGTAGATTGAAAACAACCTGGACTGTTTAGCACTGATCGATAATATAACAACAAACAACTGGGCTTCTCGAATACACCATGAAGCCCGCTGGTTTGGACTGAAGGCACAGACCCAGGTGATTGGGTGTTAGGCCTCCTTTCCAAAACCAGGGCTTCCTGTTTCTGCCTCACCCGCAAAGCAGAACTGTACAAGTGTATACTTGCCAAGAGGAGAGGAGATCCCTAGGGTGTTTACTGTGTCTGGGTAAGCAGGAAGTCATTAAATGAGGAATCTAGAACTCACTTCCACTTACCTAAGCTCCATCTAGTCTTGGTCACAAGAGGGCACTGTTGCTACGATTTTTCCCTGTCACAGAAGCGATGTGGGGATGGACAATTCATCTGGAAAAGGAGTTAGCTTTCCCAGGAGTGACTGGATCACATGTAGAAGGAAAAGATCAGACGTGGTTCTGTTTATACCTGAAGGTCTCAAAATATTGATGAAGAACCAAAGAAGTTCTGAAAGGGTTAGAGAAATCCTTAGTTTCAGGACTCCAAGAAGCATTTCGGAGATGACAGGAAGGTCCCAGGATAACAACTAGTCCTTGACCTCTCAGTCTTAGTTTCACTAAAATACCATCCATTAGATGGGAGCTCAGGGATGCTGAATTGCAGGCTGTGTAGTGACCACACCTACAAGGCTGTTAGGATTGGCAGTTGTGGGACCTGGAAATTGAACAAATAATTAGCAATTCCTAGTCTTTTCTGCCTAACAAGCTCCCTTAAACCTTGGGAAATGGAATGAGGAACAGTCTCATTTCCTGAAGCATTTGTGAAAGACAGCAAGAAACCAAATGCTTTTTATCTGATGTACAAACAGAATTGGAGAGGAAGGAAAGAAGAAAGCAAAGAAGGAAGCAAGGAGGGAGGAAGAAGGGGAAAAGAAAGAAAGAGGGAGGAAGGGAGGAAAGAAGAAAGGAAGGAAGGAAGGAAAGAAGGAAGGAAGGAAGGAAGGAAGGAAGGAAGGAAGGAAGGAAGGAAGGAAGGAAGGAAGGAAGGAAGGAAGGAAGGAAGGAAGGAAGGAAGGAAAGAAAGGAGGGAGTGGAAAAGGAAGAAGGGAGGAAAGGGAAAGAGAAAGAGAGGGGGAAGGAAAGAATGAAGAAAGGGAAGGGTAAAAAAAAAGAGAAATTCTATCAAATGATTCTGTTTTGGTTTTGAGAACCAACCAAACCTACAGTCTACATTTACCAGAATCACCACTGAAGAGGAAGTCCTAAGTAAATAAAGGACTTTGTTCATATCACCCTTAATTCCTGGAAGGTAGGAACCATATTTACCTCTTCTTTTATAGCCTTCACATTGTGCCTAGCAGACGGGTGGGCAACAGGAGTGCACAAGACATACCTGAATGATGGATTAATAAATAACTCTAAATCAATGCCTGTCTCTGATATTGGCCTATCTGATCTAGGGCAGAAATTCTTCTGCCCTCAGCCCATATATTTCATAGGTTTCAAGAGTTAGAAAGGACGTTAGAGATCATCTAACTCAATTCCCTCATTTTGCAGATGAAGAAACTGAGGCCCAGAAAGGAGAAGAGACATGCCCATGAGACTGGGCACAAGCATTTTTTAAGGACCTACTAAGTGCCAGGCATTTTACAAATATCTCACTTAAGGCAGCAAAGTCAACATATGAGCCAGTTCTTCCAAATCCAAGCTCTATCCTCACAATCTAGCTGCCTTCCTAAAAAATAATTCCAGTTATCAGTGGAAAATCTGCTATTTCTGCCTTTGGGAAGCAATACAATATAGCTTCGTGAAGGCTTTAAGTGTGATTTCATATCTTCAGACAAAAGGTCTTCTGGTGTCATGTTACATGGGTTTTTCACATTTATAGAAGAAAAAAATGTGATTTTAGAGGTGAAATCAGTCAGGAATGAAGGGTTAGATTCTAAGATATCTCAAGTCTTGGTTAGAGCTGTCTTCTAGAACCAAGCACCAAGGCTGAATATGTACCTATATTAAGGGTAGGGAGGAGAGATATTAGATAACTTCAGGATGAAGGGATCCCAGAGACAACTTGAACTCTGGGAATACATGACTCCAGTGACACTGTCTGGACTGCATGCAAATCAGATTTCCACAGCGTTCTGTGCTGTGTAGACAGACTATGATTAAAGACTAAGATCAGCCTCACCCATTGGTGAACAAGCTAGATGTCTATAAACTGTGATTCAATTCTTTTTATCTTTAAAAGTATTAGTCCTGTCCACATCAAATTCACAATTTTGCAAGAAATCTTGTCCTCCCAATTGGTGTATAATAAACTTGCTACTTGGATTGAAAGATGACTTGAGTGGTTGAATTCTTTCAAGGCAGGTCTGCCCTGTATCCTTGCATTTTGGGATTCCTAGCACCCCAAACCACAACAGCAGCAACAGGAAACCTAGGAGTCAAGGCTATAACCGCACCAAGGTTCTGGAAGACCTTGTTCCATTGGAGGCTACTTGAGCCCCTGGTGGAAGGAAGTCCTGGTTCCTTATTTCCTCACACACTCACCATTCCCCCACCAGCCCTGAGGCATTATTTACAAGTTCCTGAAGAATCCACTAAGCTAATAGCTATATGAGTGTTAAGTAGCGTCTGGTGTTCCACCCTCATTTTTGGAACAGCAACAAACACTTTTCCATCCTTAGACTTCTCTCTGGGCTGATTTCTTATGTTGAATCAGTGGAGCGGAGGTGAAATGGGGAAAAGGAAGAAAAAGAGGAGGGAAAATTACACAGAATCTTACACAATTCTTGAAGAGATCTCATCATAGAGGCCATCCTTTTTATAAAAGGAATCCTTTTTATAACATACCCAACAAGTAGGCATCTAACCTTTGTTCATAGACCTCAAGTGAGGGGGGAACCAACTCTTTCTGAAGGCAACCTATTCCACTGTTGGTGAATTAGGGGGATGTCTACCCTGAGCATGTGAAGATTCTCTGGAGGAATAGGTGAGGGTGAAGACATGGTTCCAATGCCTGTGAAGGTGACTAAAGCATTTAGAGCTTGGTCATACATCAAAGATGCCAAGGTCATCCACTGCACCCTGGGCCATAGCCAGTCATCTTGACTTTTGTCCTGCCACTGGACTTTGATGATTCTGGAAGGGAGAGTGAGGCTGACAGCTTTGTTCTGCCTCACTTAAATCCAATTCACACAAGTCAAGACATTACTATGATGTCATTGGTCCTGGTTGAAAATGAAGGATGGGGGCAGCCAGGTGGCACAGTGAGTAAGAAAGAGCTCCCGCCCCAGCGTCGGGAGACCTGGGATGGTTCTGTCCTCAGATACTTGGCACACACACACAAAAAATAACTGGCCATGTAACTTTGAGAAAGTTACTTAACCCCAATGGCTTAAAAAAAAAAATGAAGGATGGGTGGAGTCAAGATGGCGGAATACAAACAGGACCTCCCTGCTGCTCTGGCTTCCACCTTCCCCAATTCATGTAAAAGGGGACTCTGAACAAACTTTGGAGCTACAGAACCCACAAAATGACACAGAGAAGCTAAACTCCCTCTGAGGACAGCCCAGCATGCTGGCAGGAATGAGCCATTGCAGTGCTCTGAGAGCTGACCACAGCCCCACACCGAGGTTTTAGCCCCAGGGTGGCCTGACCAGTTGTCAGCTGGAGGGACTCCAGAGTACCAGTAGCTGTGGTAGTCCAGAATTATCAATATATAGATGCTAAGGACAAAGTGAGACATCAGTGTGGTGTGGAGTTTGAGACCCAGTAGTTGAGAAGCAGATAAGAGAAGTGGAGGAAAAATTGGGAAGAGAAATGAGAACAATGCAAGAAAATTATGAAATAAGAGTCAACAGCCTGACTGAGGAAAATAATACCTTTAAAAACAGACTAACTCAAATGGGAAAGGAGGCTCAAAAAGGCGATGAGGAGAAGAATGCCTTAAAAAGCCAAATTTGCCAGATGGAAAAAGAATCTCAAAAGCTCACTGAGAAGAATCATTCCTTCGGAATTAGATTGGAGCAAATGGAAGCTAATGACTCTTTTTAACAGCATCTTGATTTCTCATAAACAGATCCAAACAAATGAAAGAATAGAAGGCAATGTGAAATATCTCATTGGAAAAACCACTGACCTTGAAAAAAGATCCAGGAGAGATAATTTTAAAATTATTGGACTGCCTGAAAGCCATGATCAAAGAAAAAACCTAGAAATCATCCTCCAAGAAATCCTCAAGGAAAACTGCCCTGATGTTTTAGAACCAGAAGGCAAAACAGGTTGAAAGAATCCACTGATCACCTCCTGAAAAAGATCGCAAAAAGAAAACTCCTAGGAATATTATAGCCAGGTTCCGGAATTCCCAGATAAAGGAGAGAATATTATAAGCAGCCAGGAAGAAACAGTTTGAATATTGTGGAAACACAATCAGGATAACCCAGGATCTGGCAGCTTCTACACTGAGGGATCAAAGGGCTTGGAATATGATATTCTGGAGGTCAAAGGAGTTGGGATTAAAACCAAGAATCACCTACCCAGCAAAACTGAGTATCATGTTTCAGGGGAAATATGGTCATTCAGTGGAATAGAGGACTTTCAAGCATTCTTTTTTTTTTTTTTTGGCTCTAGGACGGACTTTATTGTCAGGTTGACCATGGCCCCAGGGGCTGGGGCAGGGGGCCCCCAGGGCTAGGGAGGCAAGGACAGAGGTGGTCAGGGCTGTTTGGAGCGGGGCCAGAGGCGGCTGGTAAGAGAACTAAAGAAAAGGCTGTTTGGTGGACTTGGCTAGGCCAGCCATTCGCTGCTGCTCCTCCTGTTCCAATCGAGATTGCCGCTGTTTGAAGGCCTCCAGAGGGTCTTCCTCTTGGGCATGGTTCTCTAAGACTGTCCGGACATCCTCCACTCCATTCAGGGCAATGGTCTTGAGGAAGGCAGACAGGTCGAGCAGGGTCGGGTCATCAGAGTTCCCATCCCAGGGTCTCAGGGCCACACCGTTGTTAGGCTGAAGCTGAAAGGCCTCCTTCTTACAGTCAACCACGACCACACGCGCTGGGTCTCTGTTCAGGCAGGAGATGTCCTTGATGTGGTGCCCATCCATGTAGCATGTAGCATCCCAGAAAAAGCGGTAGGATATAAAGCCATGGGGGTCCACACTGTCAATGAGGGGAAAGGCTGTCATGCCAGTCTCCGAGGTGAAGATCACAATCTCATAGAGTGGGGCCAGTTGCTGAAAAAGGGTCTCGATGCCTGGACGCTTCTTGAACCGCCAACCTGTGGCCAGCGACCACTCGGGGTGCAGCAGGACGCCTGTCAGCTCCAGGACAAGCGCATATGGGGGCTGGTAATATGGCTCTCGCAGAGGGTCCGGGAGGAGGCAAGGGCTGGTGGGCTCAATGATCATCTGTCGATAATCCTTAAAATACTTGTATGTCCACGGGAGCTGCTGAACCAACACCGGATCATTGTCAAACTCATCTGGGATCTTCACACCATTCTCATCCACAGTTGTTTCCAAAAACATAAATTATGCTCATGGCCCCCCCAGCCCCGAGGAGCCCTGCCACCCAGATTGCCAGCTTCTTGGCATAGCTGGGGCCCTGCTGTTGCTGTTGCTGCGGCTGCGGCTGTGGCTTGCGATGTGTGGGCAAAGGTAAGTCTTGAATATGGCTCTGTCCTGGGCCGCGCGCACAAAGACCTGGGCAAGGGCAGGAGCCCGAGCTGGGGCTGCAGCCATAACCGCAGCCGCAGCCAGTGCCCGCCTTGCAGGCGTGAGGGTAGCACTACCGCAGCCACCGAGGCCGCCATCTTTCTCAGACGCCACCGCCGCCCACTTTCAAGCATTCTTGATGAAAAAAACAGAGTTGAATAGAAAATTTGACATTCAGATACAAGAAGCAAGAGAAGCATGAGAAGGTAAACAGGGAAAAGAAATCATAAGGAATCTATCAAAGTTGAACTATGAACATTCTTCATAGAAAAACAATAATTATAACTTATGAAACTTTTCTCAGTAGTTGAAGGGATTAGAAATATACATATGTATATATGTCTATATATGAGGGTATATGGGCATATGAATACATATGTGAATGTGTGTATATATGTTTACAAGTATACATAGATAGAGGGCACAGGATCAATTTAACAGGAAGGGATGATACTTAAAAGGTGAAATTAAGAGGTGAGAGGAATATAATGAGAGGAGATGGGGAGAGACATATTGGGGTAAACTCATATAGAAGAGGCAAGGGAAAATGGTTACAATGGAGGGGAAGTATAGGAGGGCAAAAAGGAATGGGTCAACCTTATTCCCATTAAATTTGGCTGGGGGAGGGAATGAAATACACACTACATAGGGTATCTCACCCTCCAGGAGAGTAGTGGGGGAAGGGGATGAGAGGGGGGATGATGGAAGGGAGGGCAGGCTGGGGGGGAGGGAAGTTGGAAGCACCCACTTTTGAAAAGGGACGGGATCAAAGTAGAGAATAGAACAAGTGGGAGGTGGGATAGGAGGGAGGGAAATATAGTCAGTCTTTTACAATATATCTACTATGTTATTGTTTTGCATTAGCCACACATGTACAACCTATACTGAACTGCTTATCTTCCCAGTAAGTATGGGTGACAAGGGAGGAAGGGAATGAACCTGGAATTCAAAGTTTCAAAATCAAATGTTTAAAAATACATATACATACTATTATTTTTTTTCCTTTTGGAGGGCAGTTGGGGTTAAGTAATTTGCCCAAGGTCACCAGGCTAGTTTTTTTGTGTGGGTGTTAAATGTCTGAGGCCGGAAACGAACTCAGGACCTCCTGACTCTGGGGCCAGCTCTTTACTCACTGCTCCACCTAGCTGCCCCCAATATACATACTATTATTAATACTATTTTACATGTAAAATATTAGGAAAGAGGAAAAGGAAGGGAAAGGAAAGAGAGGGAGGGGGAGGGGGAAGGGGGAGGAATTTATTTGTACAATAATGTTTATAGTAGTTCTTTTTGTGGTAAAGATTTGGAAATTGAGGAGATGGCCAAAATGGCTGAACAAGTAGTGGCATATGATTTTGATGGAATACTTTTGTGCTATAAGAAGTGATGAGCAATGGAGTGGCTAGGTGGTGCAGTGAGTAAGAGCACCGGCCCAGGGGTCAGGAGGACCCAGAATTGTTCCTGCCTCAGATACTTAACACCCACACAAAATAACTGGCTGTAACCTTGAGGAAGTTACTTAACCCTAATTGCCCTCCAAAAGGCAAAAAAAAAAAAAAAAGAAAAAAAGAAGTGATGAGCAAGATGCCTTCATAAAAACTTAGAAAGACTTACATAAACTGATGCAGCATGAAGTAAGCAGAACCAAGAGAACATTATACACAGTAATAGCAACATTGTTCAATGATCAACTATGAGTGACTTAGTTCTTCTCAACAATATAATGATCAAAGAAAATTACAAAAGACTCCTGATGGAAAATGCTATCCACATCCAGAGAAAGAACTGATGGAGTTTGAATGCAGATCAAAGCATACTATTTTCACTTTCTTTATTTTTTTCATGTTTTTTTTCCTTTTGTTTCTTTTTTCACAATATAACTAACATAGAAACAATTTGTTTACCATCTTAGGGAAGGGTGAGGGAAGGAGAGAAAATTTGGAACTCAAAATTTTACTTAAAAATGAATGTTTAAAAAATTATCTTTACATGTAATTGGAAAAAATAAAACACTATTTTTAAAAATTAATGCCCTTCCTGAAATGTGTGGCCAAGGCAAAGTGCAGTAGGGCTAACTCCTCTTTATTCCTAGATGCAATGTTCCCCTGATGCAGTCTAAGATCATATGAACTCTCTTGACTACCACTTTTGGCTGGTGTTGAGTTCTCAGTCCACTAAAACACAAAGGAGAAGGAGGCAGAAGAGGAGGAGGAAGAGACCAGGATAGGTCAATTTCACAGTTTTCTCATCTATAAAATAAGAGGGTTGAACTAGTTACCTCCACAATCCCCTAAATGGCTAATGAAGCTATTAGTCAACATCAAGCTTGTCTTCAGTCCATCAACCCCAAGACATCAACCTTCTTATCTTTATATTTCCAGTTCATGTCTGTGGCATGCCATCATATTTGCATATGCTCCATAATTATACCTGGAGTTCAATTAGTACAAAATTCCTGCATATTGCCCTACATGGAGGTATCAAAGAAGGAGACCTTAAACCTAGAAGGATACAAATACTGTTAAGTGTTACAGCTGGAAGAGAGAGAGAAACATCCCAGAGGGGAAAGGAAAAAGAACAAATTTGGCCAGTTTCAAAATGTTACTAGAGGTTATTTGAGACAATAAAATCAAATGGTCACATTCCAGGTTTTTTCCATTATTCCATTTCCGTCATTAGGAAAAGGATGGCCATTATTACTGATAACAATGTGACTAAACCAACCTCAGAATTCCTACTCCCCAATGACACAGCTCAGTGTACATACAGGGTCTAGAGAATTAATGTCTCAGAAGACTGCTCTTAAGGATGGAAGGCATCACAGGCAAGCAGGTCAGCTTTGAAAGTTACATGTTGTGTTTATTATGTACTTAGAAAGAAAAGCAAGGTTAACATAAGAGATTTGAAGTTTCAGATATAATCTTGTTCTGTTCTTTCACGTATATGAGTAACAAATGCACTGAGGTGCTTATCCCAACTTTCTCTAGTCCTGATGAATTGGGTTCTCAGAGGTCAGCTCTTTTCCCCTCAGGATTCTAGCATGGAGATGGGAAGGGAAGGCAAGGGAAGGCAAGGCAAGGGAAGGGAAGGCAAGGGAAGGGAAGGGAAGGGAAGGGAAGGGA
>NW_027187285.1:2770911-2784949 GCF_028583685.1 Petaurus breviceps papuanus
GGGAAGGGAAGGGAAGGGAAGGGAAGGGAAGGGAAGGGAAGGGAAGGGAAGGGAAGATGTTTTCTACTGTTATAGCTCATGATTCTCCACTGGAGGTTTATTGCCAAAATTATTCATTGAAAATCAATCCTATTAGCCAGATTTGACCAGTTTTTAGATAGAGATATTTGCTAAGGTCATAGAATTGATACAAAACATCCCCCAAAAGTCCGTGTCATACTCTTTCATATTCACATATAGAGTCCAAGGGGAAATGAGCTCAAGCACAAGAGAAGAAGAGGTGACTGATGATTTCTGTTTGATGGAAGTTCTTTTTTCCTCTTTGTGGAGTACACATGAAATTCCCCTTAAGGATGGTGTAGCTTCCTTTCTGAGCTCTTTGTAGAAATGTGAATCTACATTGAGTCTGTCCTTTGATCCCAATGCAGGCAATG
Source organism: Petaurus breviceps papuanus (assembly GCF_028583685.1). NCBI lineage: Eukaryota > Metazoa > Chordata > Mammalia > Diprotodontia > Petauridae > Petaurus > Petaurus breviceps. The sequence goes on from NW_027187285.1 coordinate 2,771,346, forward strand.
TCATAAGCCATTGCAATTTGGAGGGACTATTCTAGGACACCAGTGGGAAGATGGGAAGTTCAAAATACTTCAAACTCTTTGAAGCATGCAAGATCCTCTTCAGCCAAGGAGGGGGAAAGGAAGAAACCAAGGCTAAAGCTGAGGTGCTCTCCTCCCCACAGGGCATGACTGTTTCCTTAGCCATTAGAAACAGCTATTTTCAACTCTTTCAACTTCACTTTAATTTTGTTGAAGACATTTACCTCTTGAACTAAAATGGGTGATCAATTAAGACTTGTTCTTGCCTCCTTAAAGTAGCAGGGCATTTTGTCCCTTAAAGTGGGATAGTATAACTTGATTTATTTATTCAATCTCACCTTTCCATATGAACAAGCTAATTTTATTTAAGTTCAGAATTTTTAAATACTTAATTTTAAATACTTAAAAAAGAAAGGATCATTTCTAGATAGATGATGTACATTTCCTTTCCCTTGGTAGAGAGGTGAAAGAGTTTGAGTGAGAGTATGTCATTATGTCTGATTTTGTTCAAATGTATCACTAAAATTTAGTGTCAGGGTCACCAACAGAGGGCAACCTATCTACAACAATATTGTTCTTGTTGCTTGTCCTTCATTCTCAGAGATGTCCATGGCATCAGGAAGGTGGTGCCATGACTTACAAGTGAATTGAATTTAAGAGAAGGCTGTGCAAAGTCATCAGCCTTACTTTGTCCTCCAGAGATATCTGGGTCCAGTGGCAAGATCTAGATCAGGAAAACTGGAGATGGCCCATATGACAGTATATATGTTCAAAATTTAATGGGGTTAAGTGACTTTCCCAGGAACATTCTGTTAGTAAGTATGGAAGAAGAGTTTTGGCCCCTGAGGGTCAAATTTTTCCTGAGACCAAGTCCAAAACTATCCACTATACCATCCCACCTCCACAAAGGTACTATGTTATAGAAGAAAGAACATGGTACTTAGGGTCAAAAGACCTGGTTTTGAATCTGGGCTCTAATGGTGATTACCTGTGTAAACTTGGGCAAATCATTTGACCTCTCTAGGGCTAAATTTCTTCACTGCAAAATGAAGGGGTTGGACAACATGGCCTTTAAGATCATTTCTAGCTAACTGCATGCAATTTTTTTTTAATATTCCTAGAAAAGAGTTTTGAAAGCCAGGGGTGTACCAGACTGATATCTCATTTCTGCAGCTTTCTCACTAAACAGGCTTTCATCTTGGGCACTTCCTCTTTCCCTCCCCCTGAGAAGTAGCTGTGTCACACTACCATTGATAGGACAACTGGGCTGACTGAGGCCCACCCCAGGAAAGATGACAAGGACAGAGTCCTTGTTATCTAAAGGCAAAGGAAAAAATAGATGACCAGTGGATGTTAGTGGTCTTTTGAGATAGCAACAAAAGAAGCATAAGACAGGGTTCCCTCATACTTCAAGACTCACAAGCTATTCGGGGAAACAGAACTGAAAACCTATGTAACAAAGGACTGGATGATGAGGTCCCAGTCCCAGGGACCTGCATAGGAAGCCCACACGAATATTTTAGGAGCCAAATTCTGGTTATTGGCATGATGAAAAGGCTTAATTTCCCCCTTCAAAGCATGTACAAGTAGTCTGTGACTAATTACTGTCTACTCACTGTGTCATAGAGAAAAGACTTCTAATTGACTGCCAAGTCAGAAAAAAAGAGTAGGTACCAAAGGACTGATGAAGCTAGTCACTCTCTTTTTCTCCTAGTGTCAATTGGCAAGAACTGCAGTGGGCTTCTTGGTGCTCAGGCATCTCCCAGCAATACCTTGGAACATATGTCACCTATGTTGCTTCTGCCCCTCTTATGCCTTTTCTTTCCTGTTCTTATATAAAGAGGGACTGTAAACAGTGAGATCTTCAGAGCTTCAGGAGGTAGGAGTCAACAGAGTTTACAACAGAGCTGGAGCTGCTGGAGCCTTGAGAAGTGATCTGCTTGACCCAAACCAACAGTTGATTGACCCAGCAGCCAAAAAAATCATATCCTGAAAGCAAGGAGCCACATGTCTATCAGTAAGGCCACAAATAGAAGTAAACTGGAAAGTTTCTATCAGCAATGGAAATGGTAGTATGTGCTTTAAGTTTGGGTCTACTCTCCTCAGAAACTAAAGTGGAAGAAAGGAAAGTATACTCTGGTGCAGGGGATATATTTTGTACTTTGATTCTCACTATATCTTTTCAGTAAATATCCCTTTTGTTGTAGGAACAATATTCTAACATCTGCCCATATGTGAGTGGTGAAAAAAAAGTGAATTCTAGGAAAGGGAAACCGAAAGGGTATGAGGGATTTAATGTTTTATTGATGCTTTGTGTTTTTATATACAATGGTCACTTCCAAATAATTAATAATAATTCCATCCTTTCTCCACCCCAAAGGAAAAGAACCCTGTCTTATAACTAAGGCAGTCAAGCAAACAAACAACTATACCTGCCATGTATGTATAAACCATATCTTACCCCTAGCACACCACCTCTCTACTGAGAGGAAGCTACATGTATTTCATCATATTGAGATTGGTGATATTAACCTGAGTTCTGAGGTTGTTTAATGCTGTTTTCCTTTATATTGTTGTGTTTATTATAGATATGCATTCTCTTTCATTCTGGTTTACTCCCTCTGCATCAATCCATACAAGTCTTCCTAAGTTTCTCTGATACAGTAGGACAGACTCAGAGACAAATGTCTTCCTTAACAACCAAAGAAAATCTGTTTCCTTTTCTGATTCAGATGAAATCTTCTGAAAATAAGAAAAAGCTACTGGGTGTTTACTTAGATGGCTTTTGACATGGATTAATGGTTTCCAACATGTATTTGCACAAGGAAACATTAAGATGGTTGTGTTTATGCCCAGAGCTTACCATTTTGAAATCAATTAGTCAGTGAATTTTTCTTCAGCCTACTCACGCTGGGCCATTTTCCTCCTGTGGCTCACACACCTGTAGACACTCAGTATCAGGAAGCTCTCTACTTGATCCAAATCTGCCCTCCAGGAAATCACACGTTGGTATGAGTGTAGTAAGTACATCTTGGCAACTGGTTTTTTAGCTTTATCTCTAAATTGATTAATTAATTAAAACTATTTAGTAACTACTTTTGGTGTCCCAGACACTATTCTAGATGTTAGGATACAAAGATAAAAGTGAGGCAGTCCTTGTCTTCAAGGACCTTACATTTTAATAGGTGGAAACAATCACATATAGGGGAGGCATGGCCTGGGAAGGGAATTTTTATCTGGGAATGAAAGGCTTTGCCTGATATTAGTGATATTTGTGATCAGAACCTCTAACCTGTATCCCTGAAATCACACTGTAGGGCTGTGTTGTGTGTCTCCTGGAGACTGATCTGAGAAGGGAAAAAAAATCACAAATGAGGAAGACTTTTCCAAGGGACATAGGAGCATGAGATTGAAGTTGCTGAAGTTGGAAGAAGCTAGTTTATCCAAGGGCATTCCTGAAAGAGAACCCAGTGTTGACATGTTAGGATACACATTAATTGAGAACACAGGAAGACCTCATTGGTAAGTCAATCAAAAAGCATTTATTAATTCCCGACCTTGTTCAAGGTACTATGTGAGATCCAAAGACACAAAAGGAGAGGTTTCTCCCATCCTCTGCTGAGCAATATCAGAGACATCCTCTTCTTGTCTCTTGCTGTTCTCACCCTTCCATTTCTTGGGAGAGAGAACAGAAATAAATGACAATACTAGACAGCCACTTGGCCACCCCCAACATATGATTTACCAGCTGTGAAACTATTAGCAAAACCTGTCACCTATTCTAAGTTTACGTATCTGTAAAATGAAAGGATTGGATTAGATTATTTCTGAAGTCTTGCCCAACTTTTAGGAGTCTTAAGATGAGCTTTGCTTCCATGTCCCAGAGGAGGTTGCCATGGGACCTCTACCTGGCTATTCTCAATCCTCTCTCCTTCTCCCTCTTACATCTTCTTTACAGAAAGGGGGATGTTCTCAATTGCTCTACCTCTCAGAGGTAGAGAAGTATAGAGATGGTAGCAGGGAGGAATGAGGTGAAAAATGAGGGAAATAATATTTGCCTGACCCATTCCTGATTCTCTCCTTGATTCCTAGCCCATCCTGACTGCCATATGCATCTGTTCTCACACAGCTTGCTTTTTAGAGCAGTATGAGCACCTGCTTTTGTGTGTGTGTGTGTGTGTGTGTGTAAGTATTGTCAACCTAGATTCAAGAGAAAACAGCCAATATAGCAAAATGGAGGTCTTTAATTGGGTCAAGTGAGCTGCAACTTGGGTGCCACACAGCAAGTGTTGGAGTATCCAAGGAGGGAACTGGGAACAGGGTTTATATAGGGTATTAAGACTTTTTTTTAAGACACCTGGATAGTTTCATTGGATATGTGACTGTAGCTCTGGTCATAGAATTTGTTTCCTCAGCTACGAATTAAATTTCTGTGAGATACTATAGCAGCAAGCACCCCAAGCATCCCCAGGGTTTGCTGCCAACACAGGTTCTTAGATCTGCTTTGATAAAGGAAAGCAACTCAAAATGGGTTAACAAGCTCACTTTAATCAGTCAAATATGTATAGTTTACCTAGTTCAGGGAAAAAGGTCAGCACCCCAAACATCAGAATACACAGGTAGAATTATCAAGACAGAGAAACAGATCAAGTAGACAGATTTCCAAACTGTGTAACCATTACATCCATACCAAATCAACATCTGGGTTTTTCAAAGGTGGGGGGGCCTCTCAACAACCGGCTTCCCAGAGTTTCATCTGATCAAATCACAGAACACTTCTCAAAGTGAGCCCCAAAACAAAGCCTCACATCAGGGATTATATAGTCTTCTCCTGGCTCAGAATGTAACGACTTTCTTGACCCACTGGCCAATCACAGAGTATCTACTGAAAAACAAACCTCCCACCCCAGGCTCCAGGTGCACTTTAGCCTAGGGGCAGGGAAGATCTTAAAAATTTACATTCCCATTACATTCAACCCCAAGATCTTTCATGCCCATAGCATAGTCAATTTACTTTTGAATTAGCACTAAACATCTCTTAGGTCACATTTTCAAAATACAGAACTAAAGTTACCAAAGTGGCCACTTGGACTTAAACAAACACAAAGTACATTGCATTATCACCTCAATTCAAAACAAGAGTCCAAATAAAGTTCTCTTGGGCAGAGGGGGGTGTCCTTCCCCTCACACAGCTCCAGCCCCTGCTTCCAAGTACAGAGAGGGGGTTGGGCAACAAAACCAACAAGGTGGGGTCCCTGGGGATCCAAGGCACTTTATTCCACCCACCATAGTCACAAGTCCATCCTCCCCCTGGGTCCCAAACTATGGGATGCAGCCAGAAAACACACTCAGTGCCCCTGCTTTGCTGCTCAGTTCTTATCTTTTCCTGTGGCTGAATTCCAAACTCCTGGGTTCCTTCTCCTCCCGCAGGCCACAGCCACTCCTGGCTTCTGCCCAGGTCCCAATGCAGGCAGCTCACCATTCCTGCTCTCAGCTCAGTGAAGTCTACATGCAGGCCATTCTTCTCTCCTGGTCCATGGCTCCACAGAGTCACAGCTACCACAACTGGGAAACAAACAATTATCCCAGCCCCCATACTTCCTTTTACTCTGCAGATCCTGTTCGTGAAGCCATTTTGTATCAGCAAGCACCCCAGCATCCCCGCAGGGTGTCTGCCAACACAGGTTCTTGGATCTGCTTTGATAAAGGAAGGCAACTCAAAATGGGTTAACAAGCTTACTTTAATCAGTCAAATATGTATCATTCACCTAGTTCAGGGGGAAAAGGTCAGCACCCGGAACTTCAGAATACACAGACAAAATTATCAAGACAAAGAAACAGATCAAGTAGACAGTTTCCAAACTGTCCAACCATTACATCCATACCAAATCAACATCTGGGTTTTTCAAAGCTGGGGGGTTCTCAGCAACCGGCTTCCCAGAGTTTCATCTGATCAAATCACAGAACACTTCTCAAAGTGAGCCCCAAAACAAAGCCTCACATCAGGGCTTATATAGCCTTCTCCTGGCTCAGAGAATGTAACAACTTTCTTGACCCAGTGGTCAATTACAAAGTATCTACTGAAAAACAAGCCTCCCACCCCAGGCTCCAGGTGTACTTTAGCCTAGGGGCAGGGAAGATCTTAAAAATTTATATTCCCATTACAGATACAATTCCCAAAATCTTCACAGGTCATTGGTAAGAGAGGTAATATGTGGGAATAAAGGATATGTACTTTCTGTCACGCAATGAACCTCAGGTCTAGGATAATAGTCTTATAGTTGGAAGGTTCCTTCAAAAGTCATCCAATCCAATCCCTTCATTTTATTGATGAAGAAAATAAGGCCTAGAAAAATGATTTGTCATTTGTCAAAAAATGATTATCAAATGATTTGTCGAATATGGTTAAGAAGAACAGAATCAAATTTAGACTTGAGTCTTCTTCCTATAGATTCTACATTCTTTCAACTGTAATGGACACTGAGACATGATGGGACAGCGAGGCCAATTATAATTTGATAGGAGTGTTTATTAGCCGGCCGTGGCTGCCTCTCAGACCAAAAGACAGCATCGAGCTTTCTGTTAGACATAATTTTATAGACAATGTGATTGCTAGTAACAGAGTTAGCATTGTGTTCATTCAAGCAAAACTTTCTCAGTATTATTCTATTAAGAAAAAATCATTCCAAGTATTATTTGGGTTCAAGCAAAACATTCTCAGTATTATTCTATTAAGACAAATCATTAATATTATTTCTACTGAAGCAAAGCGAAGCCATAGTGCTTTAGCAAATCCTTGGATACAAGCATAAACAGACCTGAATCCCTGGGAATCTGTGGCATGTTTTAGCAACACAAGTGAAACATTTCTTTACTATTGGAGTCTATCAGGTGGTTTCCAAGGAACCCAACAGGGGTCTCGGGGCTCTAGTAGTATAATTTCTGGTGGGCATTTCACCACCTACTATGGCATTCTTCTTTGTGTCTCACAAGGCATGAAACTCTTGACAATCAGTTTGGATAGTGACCTCCACAATGGGACAGATTGTCCAGAGAGGTTAGAGGCCCAATCTTCCCCAAAGTCTCCATGCCAACCTGTGCTATCCCTTCTACCTCTGAGGTTCTGTGATGCTGATTCTGGGTCAATAGCTCTTCAACTGCTTGGAGTCATAAGGAGGTCAAAAAAACATGGTTTGATGGAAAATATTTCTACATGGGACCTAGAAAGTTCCCATGAAAGTCTTGACTTCCCCAAGAAAAGAAAATAATCTAAGTACCAAGCCAAGTCTTTACAAGATTAGGTCAGGGCAGCTATGTGGCGCAGTGAATAGAGCACCAGCCCTGGAGTCCTGAGTTCAAATGCGGCCTCAGACACTTAACAGATACACCAAAAAAAAAACTAGCCATGTGACCTTGGGCAAGTCACTTAACCCCAACTGCCCTCCAAAAAAAAAGGCAAAAAAAAAAAAAGATTAGGTCAACAAATTAGGGATAGAGAAGACACCAAAAGAAAAAAAATGGATATTTGATAATATAAAATTTATAAGGTAAAAATTAGAATAGAAACAGATAGCTAGGGAAAACTCTTTGCAGCAAATTTCTCTGATTTCCAAGACATAGAAGGACCTGATAAAAATGTATAAGAACAAGAGTCATTCTCCAACACATAAACAGTCAATGGATATGAACAAATAGTGTTCAAAGGAAGAAAATACAAGCCATCTACAACCATATAAAAAAAAATGCTCCAAGCCACTAATAAGTAGATAAGTGAAAATTAAAGCAACTCTAAGGTTCTGCCTCACACCCATCAGATTGGCAAAGCTGATAAAATGGAAAGGGAAGAGGAAGAGAGGGAGGGGAGGGGAGGGAAGGGAGGGGAGAGAAGGGAAGGGGAGGGAGAGGGAATGATAAATGTTCAAGGGGCTGCAAGAAAAGAGGCACCTTGATGCTCTGGTGGTGGAGCTGGGAATTGGTCCAGTCATTCTGAAAAGGAGTTTGGAACTATGATCCCAAAGTCACATATTCTTTGGATCAGCTATATCATTACTAAATCTATACTCCTAAAGAGATCAAAGGAAAAGGAAAAGGACCCATATGTATGAAAATACTTATAGCAGCTTTCAAAAATATTTTCAAATATCTGGAAACTAAGGGGATACTATCTTCTGGAGAATAACTGAAGAAATTATGGCATATGAATATAATGGAATATTATAAAAATTATTATTATTTATGTAACACATTATGTAGCATTTATGTAACACATTTATAAATATTATCTCCTTTAATCCTCATGACAAACCTAGGAGGTAAATTCTATTATAATCCCTATTTTATGGATGAAGTAACTGGGGCAGGTGGAGGTTAAGTGACTTGCCCAGGGACACAAACCTCCTAAGTCTCTGAGGACTGATTTGAACTCAGGATTTCCTGCCCAGAACCAGGGACTGGTTCAGTGTTCTATCCACTATAACACTTAGATGTCTATTATCTCATAAATAATTGTGGAAAGAATAATTTCAATGAAACCTGGGAAGGTTTATAAGAACTGATGTAGAATGAAGTGAACAGAAGAAGGAAAATTATTTATAAAATAACAACAATATTGAAAAGATAAACAACTTTGAAAGACTTAAGAATTCTGACCAGTACAATGACTGACCATGTCCAGAGGACCAATGATAGATAAATTAAGCCACTTACCTCCTGAGAGGTGATGGACCCAGGGTAAGGATTGAGAAATGCTTTTTGGACAAGAACAATGTGGGTATTTGTTATGCTTGACTATGTATAGTTGTTACAAGGATTTTGTTCTGTTTTGTTTTCTCAATAGGAAGTTGTTCAGAGAGAGAGAGAGAGAGAGAGAGAGAAAATAAATTTTTGTTCATTAAAAAAATAAAATTTCATTTTAAAACAAAAGAAGAAAATTTGGAACTATGCCCCCAAAGTTACTAAATTTTACTTGCTATTTTTTCCAGCAATATCCTGGCAAATCAAAGAAAGAGAAAAAGGTACAAAATGTACAAAAATATTTATTATACTTCTTTTTCCTGTATTTAAGACCTGGAAATTAAAGGTGTCCATATATTGGAGGATGACAAAAAAAAGTTATGATAGAGGGGCAGAGTCAAGATGGTGGAGTAGAAGCAGGACCTCTCCACTGCTCTGGCTTCCACCTTCCCCAATCCATATAAAAAGGGGACTCTAAACAAACTTTGGAGTTGCAGAACTCAAAAAATGATACAGAGAAGCTAACCTCCCACTGAGGACAGCCCGGAAGACTGGCAGGAATCAGCCAGCACAATGCTCTGGGAACCAAGCCCAGCCCCACGCCAAGGCTTTAGCCCCAAGGCAGGCCTGACCAGTCACCAGCTGGAGGAACTCCAGATCAGCAGCAGCTGTGGCTGTTTCTAGATTTATCAACACATAGATGCGAAGGATAAAGTGAAAGGTCAGTGCAGTCTGGACTTTGGGACCCAGTAAGTGGGAGGGCGTAGGCTTTTGCCCCTGAGGCGAGAAGCCACTGAGACACTGGCCTAGCCAGCCAGCACCCCATGGCAGCTTCAGCTCCTGGCCTGCAGAGTGTAGGGGGACCAAGCACCAGTCTGAGGGGTAATTGATCTTGCTTTAACCTGCTTGGATCTGAATTGCAGTCTAGGGTGGAGGTCCTGGGGCATGTGTCCAGCTTGACAGAGTGTGTGGAGACCTCAGAGAGGTCACCCATCTGATTCATCCAGCATCTGAGAAAACCCCAACATTTGGGACCAAAGCTCCCCTGTCTGGTAGCAGAGTCCTACTGTGGCAAAAAGCCCAGGGGTCAAGTAACTGAGGGGCAACATGACCAGGCAAAGGAAACAAAGCAGACAGAAGATTCCAACATTAGACTCCCATTTTGGGGACAAAAAGGAGCAAAGCATGGAACAGGAGGAAGACAGTGAAGTCAGAACTCCTGCACCAAAAGCTTCAAAGAAAAATACGAGCTGGTTGAGGCCATAGAGGACCTTAAGAAGCAGATAAGAGAAGTGGAGGAAAAATTGGGAAGAGAAATGAGAACGATGCAAGAAAATTACGAAATGAGAGTCAACAGCCTGACTGAGGAAAATCAAACCCTAAAAAACAGACTAATTCAAATGGCAAAAGAGGCTCAAAAAGGCAATGAGGAGAAGAATGCCTTAAAAAGACAAATTTGCCATATGGAAACAGAATCTCAAAAGCTCACTGAGAAGAATCATTCCTTCGGAATTAGATTGGAGCAAATGGAAGCTAATGACTCTTTTTAACAGGTTCTTGATTCCTCATAAGCAGATCCAAACAAATGAAAGAATAGAAGGCAATGTGAAATATCTCATTGGAAAAACCACTGACCTGGAAAATAGATCCAGAAGAGATAATTTTAAAATTATTGGACTACCTAAAAGCTATGATCAAAGTAAGAACCTAGAAATCATCCTCCAGGAAGTTCTCAAAGAAAACTTCTCTGATGTTTTAGAACCAGAGGGCAAAATAGAGGTTGAAAGAATCCACTGATCACCTCCTGAAAAAGATCCCAAAAAGAAAACTCCTAGGAATATTATAGCCATGTTCCAGAATTCCCAGATTAAGGAGAGAATATTACAAGCAGCCAGGAAGAAACAATTTGAATATTGTGGAAACACAATCAGGATAACCCAGGATCTGGCAACTTCTACACTAAAGGATTGAGTGCTTAGAATATGATATTTCAGAGGGCAAAGGAGCTGGGATTATAACCAAGAGTCACCTACCCAACAAAACTGAGTATCATGTTTCAGGGGAAAATATGGTCATTCAGTGGAATAAAGGACTTTCAAGCATTCTTGCTGAAAAAAGCAGAGCTGAATAGAAGATTTGACATTCAGATACAAGAAGCAAGAGAAGCGTGAAAAGGTAAACAGGAAAAAGAAATCATAAGGAACTTATCAAAGTTGAACTATTAACATTCCTACATGGAAAAACAATAATTGTAACTTATGAAACTTTTCTCAGTAGTTGAAGGGAATAGAAATATATATATATGGGTATATAGGCATATGAATACATATGTGAATGTGTGTATATACGTTTACAGGTATACATAGATAGAGGGCACAGGATCAATTTAACAGGAAGGGATGATACTTAAAAGGTGAAATTAAGAGGTGAGAGGAATATAATGAGAGGAGATGGGGAGAGACATATTGGGGTAAACTCATATAGAAGAGGCAAGGGAAAATGGTTACAATGGAGGGGAAGAGTAGGAAGGCCAAAAGGAATGGGTCAACCTTATTCCCATTAAATTTGGCTGGGGGAGGGAATGAAATACACACTACATAGGGTATCTCACCCTCCAGGAGAGTAGGGGGGGAAGGGGATGAGAGGGGGGATGATGGAAGGAAGGGCAGGCTGGGGGGGAGGAAAGTTGGAAGCACCCACTTTTGAAAAGGGACTGGATCAAAGTAGAGAATAGATCAAGTGGGAGTTGGGATAGGAGAGAGGAAAACATAGTCAGTCTTTTACAATATATCTACTATGTTATTGTTTTGCATTAGCCACCCATGTACAACCTATACTGAACTGCTTATTTTCTCAGTAAGGGTGGGTGACAAGGGAGGAAGGAAATGAATCTGGAATTCAAAGTTTTAAAATAAAATACTCAAATATATATACACACACACACATATATATATATACATGTACATATATACTATTATTAATACTATTTTACATGTGATTGGGAAATAAGATATACAGGCACTGAGGCATAGAGATCCACTGGAAAAGTAGAAAGGGGTATGGGAGAAAATATGGGAAAGAGCAGATTGGAGGAGGGGAGATCCTGTGGGACTGCTATTTTGGGGCAGTGGGTAGGGGAAAAACGGGGAGAAAATTTGTAACTTAAAATCTGGTGGAAACGAATGATGTGAATCAGAAGTTAATAAAGCATTTGTAAAGAATTTTTAAAAAGCTACCATATATGAAAATAATGGAATATTATTGAACCGTAAGGAATAATGAAAAGGAAGACGAGAGAAAACAAACTTTAGAGAAAACTGGGAAGACTTGTATGGAATAATGTAGAGTGAAGTGAGCAAAATCATAGGAGAACAATTTCTACCACAACAATATTATAAAGAAACCTACCTGAAAGACTGAGAATTCTGACCAATGTAATGGCAAACCACAATTCCAGAGGACCACAGATAAAGCATGGCATGTACCTTTTGACAGAGAGGTAATGTACTCAATATTAACGATGAGAAATATAATTTTGGATGCTGCCAATGTGGAATTTCTTTTGATTGAAAGGATTTTCTTTTTTCCTTTTTCAATGTGAAGAAGAATAAGATTGGAAGGAAAGAGAGAAAATACATGCTCGTTAGTTTTTAAATTTTTAATTTAAATGTTTTGTTAAAGATGATGTTAAGTTCCATTTCATATGATAATCCAATTGCATCATTGGAAAGGACCTCATCAGTTATCTAGTTCAACACCTGCCCCACAAATGAAGCCCACCTACAACATCTCCAACAAAAGGTCATCCAGCCTCACTTTGAAGAGAAGACTCCCTACCCACCAAGCAAGCCCTTTTTATCATTGGGCAGCTCTGATTGTTAGGAAATTTCCTGTGTTGAATTGTTTTTTATGTTTCCATGGACTTTCCTGAATGCTCTGACCCACATATCTCCTTTCTTTGAACACAACGCCTACAGAGCTTACTATACATAACACTCACCCAACACCTGATTATACACTGTCTTGCATTGGTTTCTAATTGCTCTCTGTATTATGTGTTCTCCCTCATCCCCTATAGCAACTGGCAGGGTGTTGTACATAATAAGTGCCTGTTGGTTGACTGAGAATTCATCTTCCTCCTTAAATTCCTGTCTGGGCACGCTGGTGCTAGATAACTCTGGCCTAATCGCCTACCTTTTCTCTGACTCAGTTGTTCTGTCTAAACAATGGGGATAATGATACAGGGGTCCTAGGATGATGCATGAGCTAACTTTCTGGGCAATTCTCTGAAAACCTGGAAAGAATGACTTTCTATAATTAGAAGGTATCATTAAGATGACAAAGAGGATGTGTCTGCTTGAGTTTGTTTTCACTGGATCATCATCTCTCCCTACCCCCAGGGTTGGTAATTAACTCTCAGAGTAAAACTATCAGAGAAATGTCCAGGCTTAGTTTTATTTACTCTGGCCCCTCTGCAAGAAAACTCCAATACTCAGATCTGAGCCAACAGAAAAACTACATTGGGAGATGAGTCACATTTTAGAATATTTCAGGCAGGATGTCACTACATACCTTCTTCCCTATGTGAACTGAAGTGTTTGTTTAAAGAACATTAACTAGGATCACAGATTCAGAGACCATTCATTAGAAAACTTAATGATTATTTATTATGAGATCTAGCAAACGTTAGAAGGTTAAAGAGCCATTTTTTGGATAATATTCTTAGAATTTAACTTTTTGATGAGTTACTACATACATGTGTGTATTTATATTTGAATGAATATGTAGAGACATGTATAGATATAAAGAATTATAGGTACACCAATTGCGGAAGACTTATGGGAGGATGTGGA
>NW_027187285.1:2784959-2842364 GCF_028583685.1 Petaurus breviceps papuanus
AGAATTATAGGTACACCAATTGCGGAAGACTTATGGGAGGATGTGGACAATGGTCAGAGGTTAAGAAGGTTAGGCTCCAATCTATCCCATGGGAGGAACTATCCACATTGAGGAGATCATGGGTTCAATAACATATTGAAGCTTAAGGATAGTTGTATGTAGTGGTTTGTTGATAAATATTTAACAACTGGCTCCCTTAAAAAAATGTACCAACGATACATGTTTAAGTTTAATCCGCATTATTAACATTTTCCCCATCACTTTTTAAAGTCTAGACAATCAAAAAACAATAAACAAGCTCTGAATTGTAGCCTTTGCCAATTTCCACTGTAAATGCTCACAAGGGAAATTTAACAATGGGCACTGGCAAGTCCATTCAAGTTGGCTCTGGGATGCCCTTGGCTGCAGGTACATATATTGTCAATTGATGCCAGAAAGAGATACCCACTAACTTCCAATCCAATTCAAAAAGCATTTTATTGAATGCAACACACTGAGCATCCAAAGATAAAAAATGACAAAGTCCTTGCCCTCACGATGTTTAAACTCTATTAAGAGGAGGGGGATAGATACAACATCCACACAAATAATGATAGAGCAAGGTAGCAAATGATGGGGGTTGTGATAGGACCAGCATTTCCCTGAGGCAGGTTTTTTCCTCCCACCCACAAAATGAAGATGCTTTACTTTAAAGGAGACAAAGTTGTCTTATATAAATGTTAATAATTGGGCTGCTGGGTGGTGCAGTGAATAGAGCACTGGTCCTGGAGTCAGGAGGACCTGAGTTCAAATCCAGCCTCAGACACTTAAAACAAAAACTAGTTATGTGACCTTGGGCAAGTCACTTAACCCTAATTGCCCTCCAAAAAGCAAAAAAAATTTAAATTAAAATAAATGTTAATAATTGTTAATATTATTACAATAGGAAAATCAACAATAATTATTGATGTCAGATGGTTTTTATTAGAATATACTCCAGTGGCTCAAGAATTGAAAGAGAAGATGCCAGAGGAGATCTTTAGAACAGTACTTCTTAATCTGAGGTCTGGGAACTTCTTTTAAAAAAATTTTGAAAACTATATTTCAATATAATTCATTTTCTTATGTTAGGAACAGGCCTGACAAAGGTGACCTGTTAATTCAGGTTCAATTTTGAAATGAAATGAGACACTGGTAAGCTGCTAAACAGTTAACAAAAGGACATGTACTTCTTCCTAACATAGCAAGGACATGTAAGAAAAATACTGTGTCTCAGCTTCCTTTTCTTCATATGGAAATGGTCATGTCAGTAGGGAAGAGTATGGTGAGTCAAGAGGCCTTCAGACAGCTACCAAGTCAGAGGGCCTGGACTTCACACAGGTGGGACTTCATATTCCTAGGTGACCAGGAATCAAGCAATATAGGCCAATGGCTACCAGGAAGCTGCATCAAGAGAGGCAAGAGTCAGTCATATCCAGGGAACAGCTTTGTCACCTTTTCATTTTTTGTTGTTCACTTGTTTCAGTCATGTCCAACTCTTCATGACCCTAATTGGGATTTTCTTGGCCAAGGTACTGGAGTGGTTTGTAATTTCCTTCTACATCCCATTTTACAGACAAGGAAACTGAGGCAAACAGAGTTAAGTGACTTGCCCAGGGTCACACAGTTAGGAAGTATCCGTGGCCAGATTTGATCTCAAGAAGATGAGTCTTCCTGACTCCAGGCCTGGCATTTTATCCACTTCACCACCTACCTGCCCTACCACCTTTTTGTAGAGGTGGGGAGAGGTCGAGAAGGAGAGATGTGACTCCATGTCTTTGGGACTGAGAGAAGGCATAGAAAAACCTAGTAGATATTAGTCCAATCACACTTTTGAAATCCTATGTATTTTATTTTATACATCAAAAAATGTTATTCTGAGAAGTTTCAAATAGTAAGAACCTGTACCCTGGAGCCTTCTCCCATTAGCATACTGTATCCAAGCATACCAAGGTTATCAGTGTAGGCGACTGTCTCCTGGGAAGGCAGAGAAATCTGACCAGGCAGGGATGAAATAGGAGATAAGAAATACCACAGGAAGTAAAAGAGAAGCATGGCAATAGCAAATTCTGGAGGGGGCAGAAAGGTGGAAGTACGGAGGAAGGGTAGTTTGTCAAACTGGAGCAGTCACTAGGAAGACGAAACTCAAAGCGGGTATACTAGTGAGAATTCAGTGCTTTAAGAAATGGAGGGGCGGGGCGGCTAGGTGGTGCGTGGATAGAGCACCAGCTCTGGGGTCAGGAGGACCTGAGTCCAAATCTGGCCTCAGACACTTAACACAAAACTAGCCGTGTGACCTTGGGCAAGTCACTTAACCCCAATTGCCCTACCTTCCTCCCTCCACAAAAAAGCAGAAAATAAAAAATAAAGAGACCTCAGAGATCATATAATCCAACCCCCTTGCCAGTGATGGGGATACAGATTCTTAAAAATTTAAAAAAAAAAAAAGAAATGGAGGGGCTAGGGAATTCTGGAGAGCTCATGGTCTGAGCTTTGCTTGCCTTGAGGGCTAGCTAATTATTGTAAGGAGCTTTTCATGCTAATGGTATGAGTCAATCGACAGGCACCCAGTCATTTGTTTATTTTAGCTAAAAGAGCCTCAGGTATGTATCTGAAGAGCTTCAGCCTTCCTAGCCTAGAACTGAAGTCTTTTGACTTCCTACTTTACCACATTTTCCTCTCTTGCCAGGTAGGATGAGGAGGAGGGAGTAGGTCGGGGTGGAGCCGAGACAGATAAGGAAAGAGTCTGGAGCCCTTCGGTATCCACAGTTGGCCCCAATTCTTTAGCTCTAGGTTTTTTCTCCTCATTATCCCAGCTCCAGGGACTCTATCTGACAATCAATGCCACAAATATAGTTGAAGGAAAACTTAGAAATCATCAAATCCAACTTCATTTTCCCCTATGAATGAGGAAAATGAGTCCCAGAAAGGTTAGGTGACTTGCCCAAAGTCACAAAGGCAGAACTGGGATTTGAACATAGGTCATTTGATTCCAGGATTCAACAATCCTTCAAGTGAACCAAGATGCCTCTTTTACTTGAACAGATGTGGAAGGGCTAAAAGAAAAAAAAAGGCATCCTTGTCAAATTTGCAGATGAGTAATGTGAGGACTTGGGGAGACACAGAATAAGCATTTATATGGCACATACTGTGTGCTGGGCACTGTGCTAAGTAACTTTTGCAAATATTATCTCATTTGATCTTATAAAGCAGAGAGGAATTGTTGCTATACCAGACAACAGTCAGAACTCAAAAATGCTAAAACGCTTCCAATGAGAAGAAAGCCGATATGGTTAAATGTCACATCTTGGGTTCAAAAATTCGATTTCACAAGTACCAGACATAAAAAGCAGTTTGAAAGTTTGAAAAGATCTGGGGGGCTTAGTGGCTCACTAGCTCAATGTGAGTCAGTACTGTGATGTAGAAGTCAAATAAGGTAATCAATTAAGAGAAGGTTAGCTTCCTGGAATGAGAAGGTTAAGTCCCTCTATGATCCATTCTGCTCAAACCATCTTGAGTATTGTGTTTATTTCTGGGAATTACATTTTAGGAACAACATCGATAAGGCAGAGAGTGTCCAGAAAAGAGCAACCAGAAAGGGGAAGGGCCTCAGATCCATGCTGTGTGGGGATCAGTGGAAGGACATGGGAATGTTTAAACCAGAGAAGAGAAAATTCAGAGGGGACTGTGATAATTGTCTTCAGGTACTGTATTTCACCACATAATTGTCACAGATTTTATGACAATTTTTGCAAAAAAAAAAATGGGTGCAACCTTTATGTAAAGTTTTTTTTTAATTGTGCCAGTATTACTTAAAAATCGTTTATTACTAAATTGTCTTTGGTTCAGGATTAGGATGGATGGAATATTCGTGACTATGCGTTAAAACTGAATACTGACAATGTACTGAGAATTCTATGCAGCTTGCAGTGTGAGATAGATAAATGCATAGCCATATGCCACTGGTGAATACATTGCTGCACTGTTTACCTTTTAAGAGGCATGAGGAACAGAATTATACCATGCAAATGGAAAAAAAAAATCAGGGTGTGATGATTATTCGGTAGGGACAATTATGGTGTGAAGTACTGTACTTGAAAGACTGTCAGGTGCAAAGGGGATTTTATATTTATTCTGCTTTGCCCCAGAGATCAGAACCAGGAACAATAGGGACAAGTAGCAAAGGAACATATTTACACCAAATAACAGGAAAAACTTCTTAACAATTGTACCAATCTAAAAAGTGGAATGTGCTGCCTCTGGAGGTAGTGCCTGGTACACAGTAGATACTTAATAAATGATTCTTAGTTTATTGAGTGATTAATTAATGGGTTCTGAGTTGTAAACCCAGTAGGGAGGATAGCCAGCTTTCTTTCCATTTCTACCAGAAATGCTGGTAGTGTATTAATCTGTGGAAATATTTTTCCTAATTAAGAACTATACCCTAGGATGGTTTAAAATTTAAAAAAAAAATAAAATCCCTTCATTTAGAACAAAGTTCTATTTGGTGTTCCCTGAAGTTCAAGGAAGGGCAGGGTTCTAGCTTTGCTGTGTGGGCAGCAGGATAAAGTAAGCCCTGAGCAATCTCCTCAAGGGAGAAAAGAATGCCATCTCTGCCTCAGGGGAAGTCAGAGACTCTAGGCATCAAACTTTCCAGCACAAAATTCACATTAAAATAGCTGTCTTAGAAAGTGATGGGGAAATACAGAAAAGTGGCAAAGAAATATCCCTTGGGTAACAGATTCCTTCCTGGAAAATGAATGGCAGTCTTGCATTCCCTTTAACACACTATGATGTCAGTAGCTAATTTGGGGACTGTTTTTCAAAAGCAACAAATTTGCTTGTGTGTTTTCCTTTCTCAGTTTTGGTTCCAACTGACTAATAAAATTTTAATTACTTTTCCTCTTCTCCAAAAAATGTTCTGTCTGTCTCCATGTCAATAGAAAACCCACACTTGGGGCAGCTAGGTAACACAGAGGATAAAGTACTAGGACTAGACTTAGAAAGATGTGATTTAAAATCTGACCTCTGACACTTAGTGCCTGTGTGACTTGGTGCAAGTCACTCAACCTCTTTTTGCCTCAATTTCCTCATCTGTAAAATGGGGGTAATAATACCTATCTCCCAGGGTTATTGAGAGGATCAAATGGGATAATATTTGAAAACATTTATCACAGTGCCTGGCACATATTAGGTGCTATATAAATGTGAACTATTGTTGTTACTGTTGTTGTTGGTTGTGGTAGCAGTAGTGGTAGAAGCAGTGGTGGTGGTGGGGGAGGAGGAGGAGGAGGAGGAGGAGGAGGAGGAGGAGGAAAAGCAGTAGTAGCTGTAGCAGGAGAAGAAGAAGAAGAAGAAGAAGAAGAAGAAGAAGAAGAAGAAGAAGAAGAAGAAGAAGAAGAAGAAGAAGAAGAAGAAGAAGAAGAAGAAGAAGAAGAAGAAGAAGAAGAAGAAGAAGAAGAAGAAGAAGAAACTATTTGGTCAAAACAGCTAGACACATGAAGCAGGGGAAAAAAATCAAACCTGGGTTTTGGTTTAATTGATTGGTTAATTCAGTCAAAACAATCATAGGATCAGAGTTTTAGAGTTGAGGAGACTGAGGCTCGGAGAGATAAAGTGAATTACTCAAGGTCACACAAGTCATAAGCTGCAGATCCAGGATTTGAACCCAAGTCTTTCAACAAGTAGAACCCCTCTTCACTACACCATCCAGCCTCCCTCAACATTTAATTAATTTAATTTCATGTCAACATGAAATTAAAGAAAATTTCATCATGTCTTCAAAATGATCTATTCTGGAAAATGAACACTTCACAATTTTTCAGTGTAATCATTTACTGAGATAGTAGTATATTGAGAGCCATTTGTCAACCTTCATGCACTACATAAATGTGAATTACAATTGTAATTTCCTCAACACCTTTATTTCAGCAGTCAATTATCTGGGAGAATTTTTTCATGAATAGTAATAGCACCAACATAATAAAGGCTACGGTATATTACCAACCAGAAATTGTGGGCAAAGATCAGCCAAAAAAAAAAAAAGATAACATCAAAGAGAAATTTGATCAGAAAAGGAGAGGGGCTAGTCTTATTGAAAGATCAGTAGTCAAATAGACAGAAAACCTGCATGCTGCTCTAGTAACTTCATAATACTAGGAGACCTGGAAAGGAGCAGAAAGATGCTGACCTTATGCAAAAGTCTAGGGTTCCACTGACCCAGACCACAGACACAAAACTGAATGTCAACAAAATTAGGCCTCAGACACCAAATCTGACCCAAATTCAAATGCATTTCCCACCAAGAGATATCTTCTGGGTACACTGGGGCCCTGTTATCTTGTAAGGTAACTACTGTGTTAGTGCCATGTTTACATTCAATTCAATCCATGGGGACCCAGGCTTCCAGTCTGAATTCCCTGCCACCATCATTCCTCAGATTCCTAGTGTTTGGAAACAGAAGACGGTGCCAATGTCATAATAGGACCTGAGAGCTAGAAGCCCTAACAAACTGGTATGTGTGGTTAGTAAATTTGCACCTTCATCTCCTCTAATCTCAGTGATTCAGAGCTGTTGCTTTCCAGTGGAGAGGTATGGGGTGCATGGGATATCCAGGTAGGAGTAGCTGCCCATCCATGTTTGGTGTCCACCTGTCACTCATCTCTCACCTATGGCACCAAGAGGCTGTAGCATGTGCAGTGACTACACCTGGTAAGCCATCTCAGTAGACAGGCTAAACCAGGTTGAGGGTAACTGACAGGCCTCAAACCTTTCGATGAGTTAGAGGAATGTCTACCCCAAGCATATGAAGACTTCCCCTACTGGAATGGGCAGATGAGAACAATTTGTTTCAATGGCCATAAAGATCCCAAAAGCAGGCACTGTGGAGGGTTTAGAGCTTGGTCAGACATGGAAGATGCCAAGGTCATCCCCTGCATCCCAGGCCATCACCAGTCATCCTGAGTTTTGTCTTGTTACTACATTTCAATGACTCTGGAAGAGAGAGTGAGGCTGATGATTTTGTGCAACTCTGCCTCACTTCAATCCAATTCATACACAAGTCAAGACATCACCCCAGGATGCCATTGGCCCTCTTCAAAAATGAATGACAACAACGGCAACAATACCATTTATCACTGGCCTTATGCTGTTTAACATTTTTATTAATTACTTAGACAAAGGTACAAATGGAATCTTTCCCAAGTTGCTGCTACCACAAAGCTTAGGAGAGCTAAGCTGCTGAATTGACTGTCAAACTCCCAAAGGATTCTGTGTTGCAAAAGAGTCAGCTGAATTTGAATTCAAGGACCTAAGTTAAAGTCTTCTACTTATTCTCCTGTGTGAATTTGAGGGGAGGGAGAGGACAAGCATTTATTAATCACCTACTGAGTTCCAAGCCCAAGACCCTTCCCTCTCTGGGTTTCATCTTCATCATCTGCAAAACAAAGGAGCTAGACCAGATCATCTTGAAGATCCCTTCCAGATCTAAAATGATCTTATGGTTGTTCTGACTGCATGAATTAACCAACACAAACTTTTTATTTTCCTCCTCGCTACTTCTTCCCATACTCCCATCTCCATTCTACTTAATACTAACAATCCACAGTCCCTCACCTCCTCTTTTCTCCCTTTTCACAATTTCTCAGGCTCTTCCTTGTTGACCCCTTCACATTTTTTATATCATCAAACAACCCCTCTTCCTGTGATACTACACTCTCCTGGTTCTTCAACCTGTTCTTTCTCTGAATCCTTTTGTAGTGCCAAGTGTCACTTCATTAGGCTCATGGTCTGAGGAGGTAGATTTAAAGACCCAAATTCATAGTAATTTTACCATAGAAAGAATAGTTAGGAAACATGTTAATAATTCATGATTATTAAAAAAAAAGGGGGGGGGCAGCCATGTAGAAACACCTGGCTGTGTAACCTTGAGCAAGTTACTTAACCCCAATTGCTTAAAAAAAAAATTCATGATTATATCCCCTAGATAGAGGGCAAAAACTACTAACAATAGGTTGGGGGTTGGGATAACAGCCCTGTGCTAAGAACTATCCCTGACCCCATGCCTCTAACACAGGGTCACAAGGAAATACAAAGAACAGGGTCAACCACAGGTGTTTATGAGAAATATGATTACATAAGCAGTCAGATTTAGTCTTTAACAGAATAAAAGAACATTGCTTGGAAACAAAAGGTATCAGTGACACTCAGCTGAAGTAAGGCAGAAGGTGATAAAGACCACCAGTTCCTCCATGTCTGGGTTTCTTCCTTCAACAATCCAACCACCTTGGCAAAGGATTGGAAATCAAGGAGATGCCCACCAATTGGAGAATGGCTGAACAAGTTGTGGTATATGGATATAATAGAATACTACTGTGCTGTAAGAAATGAGGAGCAGACAGACTTTATAATAACTTGGAGAGACTTATATAAACAGATGCTGAGTGAGAAGAGCAGGACCAGGAGAAATCTGTACCCAATCACAGACACTGTATGTGTGACAACTAACTTCAATAGACTAGGCTCCTCTCAGCAATCCAACCACCGGAGGAAAATTGCTGTATTAAAGAAACCATAGTCTATACCCTCCTGCTTTAGCTTTCACCTCTCCATTATCCCAAGAAGCATGGGTTTAAGGAGGGGGACTGCTGATGTCACCAGGTCTGTGGCCCTGTGTCCACATTTGTCCTTGAGGGATTTGTGAGAGCGACTGAATAACCAAGGGGAATTTAGTCATATCTGCAATGTACTTTAATTCAGAAATTTCACCAAGTGATGTTACCAACTATGCCTGGGACGTAGTCAGATATGGTAATGATATTAACAATAGGGGCAGCCAGGTGGTTCAGCCAGTAAGAGCACCAGCCCCAGTGTCAGGATGACCTGGGATCGAATCTGGGCTCAGATACTCAGCACCACACCCAGAAATAACTGGCCATGTAACCTTGAGCAAGTTACTTAACCCCGATTGCTTAGGGGCAGCCAGGTGGTTCAGCCAGTAAGAGCACCAGCCCCAGTGTCAGGATGACCTGGGATCGAATCTGGGCTCAGATACTTTGCACCACACCCAGAAATAACTGGCCAAGTAACCTTAAGCAAGTTACTTAACCCTGATTGCTTAAAAAAAAACAATAGGACACATTTTTATAGTACTTAACAATTGGCCTAAGTTTTGCATTGCAACAACCTTGTGAAGAAGATGATGATGATGATATTTATATAGTGATCAATCAATAAACATTTATCAAGTGTCTACTATATCTATCATCATTTAAGGATTAATGTTAAAATTAACCACCTCAGGGACTCAAGATCACTAACAAAAATATTTGAGTATACAAGAGTTTTAATTTAAACAATAAGCATGACAAGAACCTTTATGTTAACAAAGTTATTATAGTTGTCAAAAGAAGCATTACAAATACTGGTTTTAGGATATTACCTGTAAGTTCACACACCCAGAAGACTTTCTGAGAATTGTGATAACAATATAAAAGTCTCTCTAATAAAACTGAAATTGTACAGTAGTTTTTTCTATATTTGTTCTTGTTATATCCTTGAAGTAAATATCCTTTTGTGAAAGGTAATAGATGTTATATAGTTAACTAGAACTAAGATGCTAGCCACTGCCAACCCTCCCTCACCAGCAAATGGGGGAATATAGACAGTGTGGGCTCAAGCTGATGGCAGAGAAAAGACCCACACCCAAACTCCTCAGGGCACCTTAGAATTCTGAGGGCCAAATGTAGCCTACCTGGTCCTGAGAAAGTGGGCCCAGAGCAAAAACGTTACACACTAAAGACTCATAAAAACACACTGACTAAGACTTAAAACATGAAGCAGGAATCCATAAAATTTATTATACTGCCATGAGAGAATCAGACATTTTATAGGACTTCTAAGCAACCATTTTTAACTTCACCTTGACTCTGCTGTCTCTAATCATCCCCTCTGAAGCTCTGTATCTTCAGGAAAGCCAAGGGCATGCCTTGATATCATTCTCCTGGTGGTGGTGATCTTCTTCTCCACAAAGATTTGTAGTAGTTTCAGTGAATACCTACTGTCCCTGGTCACCCAGACCTCTTAAGGACTCTAGTTCATGAAGTGGTCATCTCTAGTTCATGAGATAGCCATCACTGTTGGAAACTGCTATCTCAGAACCAGCATTCTGGTTCTCAAAATACCTCAGAACCTGTGCTAAGGGAAAGAAAGAGGAAGTATTAAGTAGGAGGCCAAGAATTGGGTCATCAGAGGAACACAGCACTGCAAGACAGTTCAAGTCCATAGTTTTAATAGTGCAGCTGAATATACTATTATTAATACCATCTTACATGTAATTGGGAAATGGGATGTGCAAGCACTGAGGCATAGAGATCCACTGGAAAAGTGGAAAGGGTTATGGGGGAAAATGTGGGAGAGAGCAGATTGGAGAAGGGGATATCCTGTGGGACTGCTATTTTGGGGTGGTGGGTGGGGGAGAAATGGGGAGAAAATTTGTAACTCAAAATCTGGCGGAAACGGATGATCTAAATCAGAAGTTAATAAAGCATTAAAAAAAAGAGAAAAGAAAAAAAAATCACCTGTCTGTATCTGGCATTCTTGGATTTTGATGACATGGTGATGACTTTCATGGAATTAATATTATTACTATTTATTTGCAATAGCTTTAGGTTTTGTCAGAGCTTCCCACTAAATTAGTGTTTTCCCTTCTATCAGGGTTTTATTTATTATTTATTTCCCCCACTTGTCCCCATCCTTCTAAATTGCTATTCCACATATGTTCCAAAAATATTAATGTAGTTTTAAGCTATTAAAGCTTAGAATAGTGCAGCTGAGACAGAATGGAACAAGTAGGTCTATCCCAGAACGTCAAAAGCTTATCATTGTGAGGGAGGCACAGGGAACACAAGCAGCCTTTACCAAAAACAAAAGCTGGAAGAGATGGGTTGAAACAAATAGTTAGCTCCTCCAAAGTACTCTATATTTTGCCTCCTGATCCTGGCCTGACTCTTGACTCCTATAACTAATTTTCCCATTTGTATAAACCAGTTGGATTTTAGTACTTTGTTGGCCTTTTAGTTGCTTAGTTCCTAATTCAGGCTCTGTCCCCTCTCTTGAAAAGTAGGGATTGCCCTCATCCCATTCTGCTGTTTTCCTAATAACTGGTATTGTGGCAGTTTTGTCTCCTTGAACATAATTGTTGTTCAGTTGTTTCTGACTCTGCATGACTTCAGTCAGGGTTTTCTTGGCAAAGATACTGTAGTAATTTTCCATTTCCTTCTCCAGTCCATATTAGAGATGGGGAAAGTGAGGTAAATAGGGTAAGTGACTTGCCCAGGATCACACAGCTAGGAAGAGTCTGAGGCCAGATCAGATCTGAAGATGAGTCATCCTGACTCCAGGCCCAGAATACCTACAGAATACCAGTATACCTAGCTGCCCCATTGAACATAATTACCATGGGATGTTCAGGGAGGACTAGCATTTCTGATGTGAAGGTTCACCAAGACCTTTTCAGGGCTGCTCATCCATGTTCGGTGTCCACCTGTCCCTCAACTCTCATCTGTGGCTCCGAGAAGCTGTCGCATGCACAGCAGTCACACCCTTGTAAAACTATCTCACCAAGCAACTAAACCAGGTTAAGGAGAACTGACAGGCTTCACATCTAACAGTGAGTTAGGGGTATGTCTACCCTAACCATGTGAAGACTTCCCCTATTGGAATGGGCAAATGAGGACAATTTGTTACAAGAGCCACAAAGTAGATGCTATGGAGTGTTTAGGCATAGGTTTCCAAAGTAAGCCATAGCCCCCTGGAATGATTGGGGAGGGGGGGACAGTAGTAGCCTCTGGTGCAATTGGAGGGCCTTGAATAAAAATAATGGGTTAATAGAAGCATAAGGAAAGAAGAAAAGATAAAATCTTGAAAAACTGTTTTGTACATGTTTCATATGTTGTGTAACAGAGTTAAAGTCATAGTGATTACATTATTTTCCAAATAAACACAAAACTCAAGTTATAACCAATCAAATCTGGTCAAATCTGCCGACAGGTCTTTACAAACAAGTGTTGGCAGGCAAATGTGTCCTACATTGTCAGGAAGTCCAGCATGTGTTGACAGGAATATGTGCATGTAATGACTTGTTTACAATATGATACTATACTGTTACATGACACAATATTGCATCATAAAAATTTCAATGCAGGAAAAAACTCACAAATTTACAATAAATTATTAAATATAAGGTACATCATTTTTTTAAATATATTTTTTGAAATGATGTCAATTAAAACAAAAAACAACCGTTAAAGGGTTAAAGAAAGTAAGTTACCAGGGGGGTACTGAGTAATTTTTTTTTTTTAAAGAAGGTGGTTGGCCAAATAAGCTCATAGATTGGACCACAATAGTTCCCTGCCCAAGCTCCACTTAATGGTGGTATTTTGGGCCCTTCTGGCTTAGAGTGAGAGTCAATGGTAACTGTTTCTCTTTGGAACAGCAACCCTGATGGTCTTCCCCTCCCAGGTTGATTATTTCTTTTTTTTTTTTTTCCAAATTAAAGGGGCCCTCCCTTGACTCATTTCTTAAAGAAGCCTATTCACTGAATGGGGGTTATCTCCCTCTAAGTGAGTTAAGGTAAAGGCCTTAACTTAAAAGGGCCAGGGGTCTCCCACTGCGTCCTCTGTCATCTCCAGTCATCCTGATGAATATCTGACCCAGATGGCTCTGGAGGAGAAAGTGAGGCTGGTGACCTTGCACAGCCTTCCCTCACTCAAATCAAAGTCAACTGCAAATCATGTCCTCGTTTCCCTGATGCCATGGTCCTCTTAGAAAACAAAAGACAAACACAACAATAACAAAGGTCATGAGATCTTTGCAGTCAAAGGTCACAGGAGACCTACTTTTCCCTTTCCTGTCCATAACCAAAAAAAAAAGGGGGGGGGGGGGTAATATTAGAAGGAAAACACAGAACCATGCCCACAGGTAGTTTTGAATCTCATTGGTGAGATAATAGCTACATAAATGGAACATTTAGGTAAAATACAAGACCATGTAGAAGTGAAGACTACATTATAATTGTACTGACTATACATTCTCTAACAATGCACTATATCCTTGTTGTTTTACCTTGACATTGATCCTGAGATTTCTCCTCTTCCAGTAGATATTTGTTTCCAAGGTGGGTGGTAGAACTGGGAGAATGGGGAGGCTTAATGGATTTGCTAAATAAAAGCAGATAAGATAGAAGTACCTAAGAACACAAGATGAAATCCAATTATCTAATGAGATCTACCCAGCTAATTTTATCTTGCTGATGATTTCCAGATGTGTCACAGATCTGCTCCTCTGGATGTTAGACTCAAGGAAGACTGGTAGTTAGAAAAGTCTTTTTGGAGAAGATGGGATTTTTAGCAGAAGGCCAGAGTTGAGCCTAGAAATACAGATAAGATTAACATAGAGAGAGGAAGGGAAAGAAAGTTGTTTTTGGGGGGTGGCTAGGTGGCACAGTGAATAAAGCACTGGTCCTGGAGTCAGGAGGACCTGAGTTCAAATCTTGCCTCAGACACTTGACACAAAATCTAGCTATGTGACCTTGGGCAAGTCACTTAACCCCAATTGCCCTACCTTCCCCCCTCAAAAAAAAGGGTTTTTTTTGGGGGGGAGCATTAAATAGCAGGAAACAACAATGTAAATAGAGGCATATAACAGGAATTTACTAGTTGGGATTCCTGTCCAGTGTAGGATTTATTTATTTGTAGCCAGGGGCCAACAAGTTGTCTGAGGGGGGAAAAAAGGCTCTTTTTAGGACTGCTAACATTTTCTGCATAGCTTTACTAACTCACTATGTTTTATTGAACTAAACAGTCCTCTCAATCACCATTCATGCTGATTCATGATTTTTTTCCCCAGTCATTTGAAATCTTCTTTTTCAGATACCTTGAAAAGCAATCCTTCAATGCTCTCACCATTGTGTCTGTTTGTCATTGAGGTCTTTTTTTAAAAAAACAATAGAATTTAGAATTGGTCCCACACAATTCCATCCTTGCTTCTATTGTCTTATATTGTCACCTAATTGTTCCATATGTTAGTCCTATCTACCCAAAGCTCCCTGAATGCTTGTGGAGTCATTAAAATAAATAATGGTTGAACCAGTATTCATGCACAGACTCGACCTATGGTTTTTATTATGATCGTTAGAATTCTTTGTTTTCTAAAACCCAACAGTATACTATGGGAGCCAAAAAAGCTAATATTGTTTTAGGCTATATTAAAGAGGCATAATATTCAGAATAATGTTCCCATGGAGAGATGACAGAGGGCTCAGAAATGTGCCATTCAGATGGAGAATCTAACTGGACTTTTCTTGCCATGGGTCCCAGGGCACTACTGTAGGGAGGAGCGAAACTGTTAGGACACAAAGCACCCATCCACCCCAGCCCACAGGAACTCATGCCAGCTGCAATTCTCTTACTAGACTTGGAGTTAAGCAAGACCGGAATCCAAACCCCTCTTCAGACTCTGACTAATTATGTGATCTTGGGGAAGTCGCTTAATATTTCTGGGCCCCAGTTTCTTCATCTGTAAGATAAGGGTTTAGACTGAATGACCTCAATATTCTTTTCCAGCTCTAAATCTCATCCTATAATGTGCTGCTTCACTCATAGAATCTCATTCCTTAGCAACTCAGATTCATTCTCTAGATCTTTCTTTCTCCCACACAGACTCACTCCTCCTCTTCTCCACTTCATGAATTTCTTTCTGTTGTTGTTATTCAGTCATTTCAGTTGTGTATAACTCTTTGTGACTCCATCTGAGGGTTTTCTTGGCAAAAATACTGGAGGGGTTTGCCATTTCCTTCTCCAGCTCATTTTACAGATGAGAAAACAGAGGCAAACGGGGTGAAGTGACTTGCCCAGGGTCAGTTAGTAAGATTCTGAGGCCAGATTTGAACTCAGAAAGATGAGCCTTCCAGACTCCAAACCTGGAACTCCATCCACTGTGCCATTTGGTTGCCCTGGAATCTCTTTCTACGTAGAATCATAGGTCTCAGTTCAAAGGGACCTCAGAGACCATGTAGTTTGACTCCCTTAACTTATAGTTGAGGAAATTCAGAACCACCAGGGTTGTGATTTACCCAAGATCATACCAGGGCTATGTTTCTACTACCATACCTATTGCAAATAATCCACTAGATCAAGCTTTAATTAATTTAACCTGCAATAAGATACACATTGTGTGAAGGGGACACAAAGGCAGGAATGAAACTGTCCCTGATTCGATGAAACTTTTCCTAATGCAGCTTGGGGCATAACCACATGAAGTTCCTACTCCCTTCACTGCACTCCTATGCCCTTTTCCAAACTTTCTCAGATTCCAACAACTGACAGGATTATAAGGAAATCGGTATACTAATGCACAAGTGGTGGCAATACAAAAGAAATGTGGTCTTTGTCAGTGTAGTGGTAAAGTATCTCAGAATCAGGAAGACCAGGGTTCAAGTGCTATTTCTTACAAATACTGACTATATCTCCCCCTGTAAATCCATTAACATCTCTGTGCTCTAGGCAAGTGTCTAAGATTCTTTTTTTTGGCTTTTTGGAGGGAGGAGGGCAGGGCAATTGTGGTTAAGCAACTTGCCCAAGGTCACACACTAGTAAGCGTTAAGTGTCTGAGGTAGAATTTGAACTCAGGTCCTCCTGACTCCAGGGCCGGTGCTCTGTTCACTGTGCTACCTAGCTGCCCCAACTTTCCAAGATTCTAAGTTGCTAAGAAGGTATAGACCAGTGTTGGTAGGGGAGTTTTCCTTATTCCAGAGTTCCTATATCAGTGCTGTTCTTATTGGTCCTTTGTTTTCAAAGAGAACTAATGACATCACAGGATGATGTCTTGACATGTGCATGAATTGGATTGAAGTGAAATCACAGGTGAAGTCTCTATTTCTACCTTACCTAAATCTAATAATGTTCAACAAAATTTATTAAAGTGATTATACTCACATGATATAATAATTCTTCTAACAGGGCAGCTAGGTGGTGTAGTGAATAGATCACTGGCCCTGGAGTCAGGAGGACCTGAGTTCAAATCCGGCCTCAGACACTCAACACACTTACAAGCCATGTGACTTTGGGCAAGTCACTTAACCCCAATTGCCTTCCAAAAACCAAAAAAAAAAAAAATTCTCCTATTGAAAATATATTGCAGTGGTGTAATTAGAAAGGAAAAAAAGAACTAAATGTGCAAAGATATTTATATTTGCACTATCTTTAAAAGCCAAAACCTCCCAAACCTGCCCAGCCCATGACTCCCCAAGTAATTCACCCAAGCCTCTAAGTAGCCTTTGATTTCACCTCCATTCTTGACCCCCTCCAACTGGTGATTTTCTCCTGGAACCTCTGTCGAAGGAAACATATAAGCCAACCATTCTCACTTCAAACCCAGCTCAGTACATATTCTTTCCATTGCTAGAGTATTTCTCCCCCTCCCCTTCAGCTCCCATGTATATATGTTGTCTTCTCTAGTTGGAATGTCAGATCCTTGAGGGGTTGGGACCATCTTTCTTCTTCCTTGTATTTGTGTTCTTAGCTCTTAGCACAGTGTCCAGCACAGAGCAGGTCCTTAATAAATGCTCTATCAGGGTCAGCTAGGTGGCACAATGAATAGAGCACCAGCCCTGGAGTCAGAAGGACCTGGGTTCAGATCCAGCCTCAGACACAACACAAAAAAAAAAATAGCCGTGTGACCTTGGGCAAGTCACTTAACCCCAATTGCCCTCCAAAAAGTAAA
Organism: Petaurus breviceps papuanus; assembly: GCF_028583685.1. Lineage (NCBI taxonomy): Eukaryota > Metazoa > Chordata > Mammalia > Diprotodontia > Petauridae > Petaurus > Petaurus breviceps. The sequence continues at coordinate 2,801,757 of NW_027187285.1, forward strand.
AAAAAAATAAAATAAATGCTCTATCTATCCATCTGTCTTTCTATCTACCTGCATTGGAAACAATTTAATTCTCCAGTCATCAGGGATTGGCTAAGCTAATTATGATACAGCAAAGTCATAGGTTGTTGTAGAATCATTAACACTGATAAATATAAGGGATACAAAGTCTTTCTATAGAAAATCATATGAAACATAAAGTGGAGATGGTAGGAAAAGAACAATAATGAGAACAATTAGGTGACTGTATGTAAAAACTTGTGTGTGTGTGTGTGTGTGTGTGTGTGTGTGTAACCTGGGCTCGAGGCGCTATGCTTTTCTTCATCTTGGGCATCTATTTGCCTTTACTTCAGCTTCTAGTTTAGGTTTTGATGGCTTAAAATAAGTGTAAATAGCAAATGTTTTCTGTTCTCCTCCAGACTGATATTTTTGTGATGGTAAACTAGGCCATCTTTTGTCTCAATTCTTACTTAGCCCTTAGTCACTGAATAGGCATTGCCTCAGACAAACTGAGACCTGGTCACTGCAAATGAGGTTCCTAGACTGATTTTTCCCTCCCTATTTCCAGAGAAAGACAAGAGTCCTAGAATGCATTGAGAAAAAGGAACATTGGACAGGAAGAAAAATGCATTTAAAGGGGAGAGATAGGAAGGTCAACTTTCTGACTCTACAGTGATGCTAAAGGATTGTCCTGAAACTACTTTTGATAAACATGGCAGCTAGAGCAGACTGGAGAAATTATGAACCTGTCTCCATAGCCTTAGAGCTAAGTGAATGTTTGACTGGGTTCTTTCAGGTCCTTTCCCACTGATCTCTGTAGTCACCTACAAAAGAAAGTGCCTACACTGCTGCAGGCAATTCTAAACCAGGCAAGTGCCCTGAGGCTCTGGATAATTTCCTGACCTTGAGTAAAATATTTAATCTTTAGAAACCTCAGTTTCTAAATCTGTGAAAAGGGGTGGGGTGAGGGGTTACTAATTCATGATATATTCCAGTCTTACAGGAAGGTGACCAGGCAACATTTTATTGTTGTTGTTCGATAGTGTCCAAATCTTCATGACCCCATTTGGGATTTTCTTGGCAAAGATAATGGAGTGGTTTGCCATTTCCTTTTCTAGCTCATTTTAAAGATGAGGAAACTGAGGCAAACAGCCTGAAGCAATTTGCCCAGGGTCACACAGCTAGTAAGTTGTCTGAGGCTAAATTTGAACTCAGGAAGATGAAGTCTTCCTGATTCCAAGCCCAGCGCTCTATTCACCAGAGCTGCCCTCACTGGGTAACATACCTAGCACCCAAAACTCCTCCATAGGATAGCCATTATTGTTTTTAGTAGTTAAATATGAAAAAACTCAGCCACCCATTTTTTCTTTTATGTAAAGTATAAGGAAACTCACAGCTACTCAGCACTGGTTCCCATTTCAGGGCTGAGAGATGAGAGTGAGTGAATTTCTTTTTTCCGATATAAAAAGTTGCATGACCTCTTTTCCATGTCTTCATCCATCTTGCTCCCATTTCCTCATCCCTTCCTCCCTTCCCACATGTGTCATCTCCTCATCTGGCAGGGACTTCTTTAGTTCATTGGCACATGATGTTATCCAGGAGAGCAGCAAAATTTCTGTTCATCTTTTTAAATAAAAAAAAAATACTGATTATGAACTTAAAACCACCAACTAAAATGAATAAGGAATAAAATCATACATGAAGCCACAAACTCCAAACTATATTTACTGCTTGTCAAAAAAAATCATATATGGTTGGATAGAGAGCGAGAAAGACAGAGAGAGAGAAAGAAAGAGAGAGAGAGAAGGAAGGAGGAGGAGGAGAGGGAGGGAAGGAGGGAGACAGAGAGAGAGATAGATAAATAAAGAGACACTCTGTCAAGTGTGTTAAGCACTAGGGATATAAAGAAAGATAAAAGAGAGTCCCATCTCTTAAGGATCTCAGCCTAATTAGGAAGACAACATGCAAACAATTACATACAATCGGACTATATACAGGATAAAAAGGCAACAATCAGCAGAAAGAAGACATGACAATTAAAGGGCTCCAGGAAAGGCTTTCTATAGATGAGATTTTAACTACTGAAGGAAAGCAGAGAAAACAGGAGGAGGAGATAAGGAAGGACAGCACTTCAGGCAGGAAGGACAGTCAGTGAAAATGGAGTAGGGAGATGGAGTATATTGTGAGGGGAACAGCAAAAAGGTCAGTGCCACTGGATCATAGGCTAAGGAAGTGGTGCCAGTTGTAAGAAGATGGGAAAGGTAAAGGGAGGTAGGTTATGAAGGACTTTGATTTCCAAGGGGAGTGTTTTATATTTGATCCTGGAGGTGAAAAGGAATCATGGAAATCTACACTTTAGGAAGATCACTTTGACCATTGAGCAGAATCTGTATAGAGTGGAGAGAGATTTGAGGAAGAGACCAACAAGAAGGCTCCTGTGATTGTCCAGTTATGAGATGATAAAAGGATGTATCAAGGTGGTGGCAGTGTCAGGGGAGAGAAGAGGGAATATGCAAAAGATATTAAAAAGGTAAATTGACAAGCCTTGGCAACAGATTAGATAAGGGGGCTAACTGATAGTGAGGAACTGAGAATGATATCTAAGTTGTGAAGTGGGGTTACTGGGAGAATAGTGGTACCCTCAACAGTAAGAGGGAGATTAGGAAGAGGAGAAAGTTTTGGGGAAAAGATAAGGGGTTCAATTTTGGACACATTGAGTTTAAAATGTCTATTGTAGGGGCAGCTAGGTAGCACAGTGAATAGAGTACCAGCCCTGGAGTCAGGAGGACCTGAGTTCAAATTCGGCTTCCGACACTTAACTAGCTGTGTGACCTTGGGCAAGTCACTTAATCCCAATTGCCCTCCAAAAAGCAAAAAAAAAAAAAAAAGAGAGAGAGAGAGAGAGAGAGAATTAAGAGAGGGAAAGGAAAGGAAGTAGATGCATTGTTAGAAAGTCTTTTCAAGAAGTTTAGCCACAAAGAGCAGAAGAGATATAGGACAATAGTTTGCAGGGATAGAAGGAACAAATGAGGGTTTTTTCAATATGGGGAATACACGGCATGTTTGTATGCAGCAGGGAAGTAGAAAGGGAGAGATTGAAAATAAGTAATAGAGGGGCAGCTAGGTGGCACAGTGAATAGAGCACTGGCCCTGAAGTCAGGAGGACCTGAGTTCAAATCTGACCTCAGACACTTGACACACTTAATAGCTGTGTGATCTTGGGCAAGTCACTTAACCCCAATTGCCTTGCCTCCCCCCCCTCCAAAAAAAGAAGAGAAGTAATAGAGTGAGGATAACAGAAGGGGCAATCTGTCAGATGAGATGGGATGCAATGGGTTTGCTTGAACAGATAGAAGAGTAAAGCCTTGGTAAGAAGTAAGAACACGTCCTCATGTGAGACAGAGGTAAACAGAAGAGAAAAAGGAAAGAAGGCATCTGAGTGATGTGAGGTCCAGTTGAAGTTGTGTGACATAAATTCATAGCAGGCTCAGTCAGAATGATTGTATGATTTCTTTTTCCCACCTTCATTCAGCAGCACTTGTATAGGACCAATGGAAGAAAATGGTGGGAGTGATCCAAAGTTGAGGTGTGGCAGGAAGCAAATGGCAAAATACTAAGGATGCTAGGAATTCAAGAGAGGAGGACAATGTGGAATTGAATTGTTTCACCAAGAGGTCCAAAATGGGGAAAAGAGGAGAAAGTGGCTATGTGCTGGAGAGATAGCCTGAGAGAGAATTGAAGAGTCAGGGGACCAGACATCATAATGTGAATGAAGAGTAGGGTTTGGTTGGGGAAAGCCACCTACTGGGAAAAGCTTTGTGGATAAGATCCATTGAAATACTGAAAGACCTTGGTAGATATTTTGTTCTGATTCTGCTTCACTCTGAAGCCTTGCCCTTCTCCTTGCATTTCTTTGTGTTCTTCATATTTGTAATTTCATGATGCATTATTATACTGCATTGATATTTTATTAATAGTTTATTCAGATATTTCTCAAAGATTGGGCACACAGGCTGTTTCCAGTTTGTTGTTACTATAAATAATGCTTAATAGGGCAGTGTAATATTAATGGCATATAAGATCTTCCTTGCCCATTAATAGGTGTCAGGTAGAGTCCATTAAGGGAAGCTCCTTTAGGGGAATCTTGCTAGTGGGAAGGCTTTCACACTTTTTGTTAATTTCTAATTAGATATTAAGTCATGAGGGTTGTGATGCCTTCTGGCTCTAAAAAGGGTATATATACTCTGAAGTTAACATTTTGCTTTGGGGGCTCACTCATTGGGAAAATGTTCTTGTGATTTGACCAGATGAGACTCTGGGTAGCCGGCTTTGAAAAACACAGATGTTGGTGCTTCTCTATCTGGTAACTATGTATGTATTGCCTTGGTCAGAAAGTTGGATCTGTCTGTTGATCTGTACTAATTTCTCAGATAGTTAGAAGCCCTGTCTGTTGGTCTGTATTTCTCTGCTTGTATTTTCTCTCTATTTTCTTTGTATTTTCTCTGAAGTTCAGGGTGCTGACTTTTCCCCTGAACTAATGAATGTAATTTTAAAAAGATGGTTGACCCCTTGAACATCTATCTTTACTAGAAAAGCAGGTCTAAGAACCTGGGCTAACAGCCATCCTGGGTATGCCAGTGTGATTGTCATTACAGGCAGTGGCATCTCTTTAAAGGGGTTGTGGGTGGCAGCAGCACTCCTTATAATATCCCTGCTAGTTCTGTGTCCCAGTGAAATCAAAGAAAAAGGAAAAGGACCTATGTGGACAAAAATGTTTATAGCAGCTCTTTTTGTGGTGGCAAGAATTGGAAATCAAAAGGATGGTCATCAGTTGGGGAATGACTGAACCTGTTGTGGTAAATGATTGTGATGGAGTACTGTTGTGCTGTAAGAAATGACAAGGGAGGTGGTTTCAGAAAAAATATGGCAAGACCTATATGAACTGATGCAAAGTGAAATGAGAAGAATCAGGAGATTATTGTGCACGTAACAGCAATGTTGTAATGATGATCAAACATAAAAGACTTGACTAGTCTAACCAATACAATGATCCAAGACAATTTCAAAAGACTCATGATGAAAAAATGCTATCTCCCTCCCTCCAGAGAACTGATGGACTGAGTGCAAATTGAAGTATAATTTTCTAACTTTCTTTATTTTTCTTGCTTTTAAAAAAATTGGCTAAGATGGAAATATGTTTTGCATGATTTCCCATGTATAATTGATATTATATTGCTTGTCTTCTCAATGAGTGTTAAGGGGGAGGGAGGGAGAGAATTTGAAATTCAAAATGTAAAAAGAAAAGAATGCTTAGTTAAATAAATAATAAATTTCTTTTTTTTTAATGGGGAGGTATTGACCACAGCCTTTGAGCAAGAGGGATGAGAGAATCAGAATCAGCTACATAATGGAGAAAGATAAGATTAGAGGAAGGTAGGCAAGTTAGGAATCTATTACAATAGTCCAAGCAAGAGGCATGAAGGTGGTAGCAGTAGAAATGGAAAGGAAGGAAGAGATGTGACAGATATTGCTGAGGGAAATTGAACATGACTTCTCAAGTAATCATATATAGAGGATGGGGGAAAAAAAAGCAAAAAATGATTTGACAATTTCAAGCCTGAGTGATTGAAAGGACAGTAGTGCTACTAACAGAAATAGGGAAGTTGAGAGGAGGAACAGGGTTTTGGGGGAAAGATGAGTTCAATTTTAGACATGCTGAGTTTGAGGTGCTAGTAGAGAATCCATGTAGATATCTAACATGAAATTGGAGATATGGGACTAATGCGCAAATGGGACAATAGATATGGAGGTATGGGTTTGTGGGCTGTCTGCATAGAGGTGATCATCAAAGTCATGAAAATGAATGAGATTACAAAAAAATTTTAGAGAAGAAAACTGAAACAAAAACAGATATGGGAGATACCCACACTTAGCTGTCAGAGCAATGAAGAAAAACCAGTGATGGAGACTAAGGAGGGACAATCAGAGAACCTGCAGACAAACTAGGGAAGGACCATTCATTTTCTCATTCAAAAGATAATCCTAGGTGCAGGTTGTTACATATTTTTTGGATGCAATCAATGCAGAAATTCACTTGCTTGTGCATGTTTGTTACAAGAGGATCCCCTCCCCATTGCAACTTGGGAGCTAGAGAGGGTGGCTAAGAGGGGGTCTAGAGGTAGTAAGAAGAGAAAATAGACTTTTTATCAATTTTTTTTATTTTTGAGAAATTAAAAATAAACATTAAAAAAAAGTAATCCCAGTTACAACTAGTCAGAATAAAAGTTGGTTCAAGACTATGATATCTATCATTCCTTATTTTAAAAAAAAATTTCAGCACTTCAGAGAATTATCTCATTTTATCCTTACCATAGTCCTATGAGGCAGGAAGGATAGATATAACCTACATTTGAAAGATAAGGAAACTGAGACATAAAAAGAGGGAAGGACTTAGGACTTGTCCAATACAACCACCAATCAGATGAAAGACTATCACCCAAGGCCAAAGATTCCTAACCCTCCAGTCTTTCCCTTAAACCAAGTTGCCCAGTGTGGGAGAAAAAAAATTCATACTTATTGTAAATAAATCCAAATTTCTGATTCAGCATCAGATACAGATTCTATAACCACAACTATCCAACACAATCTTCTCCCTACCCCACCCCCAAGAAAGATCCATTTGAAATTTGGTCCCTAACCCTTAACTGATGGTACAGGATTATTTTTTTTAAGCTGAAAGGAACCTTAGACATGTTCTCATTGTCCTTTGGAAACACTCTGAAAATCTGTATTTTATCTATCTATGTATTTATTTATCTGAAAATCTGTATGGTTTTTGGTTGTTTTTTAAATAGTATTTTATTTTTCCAATTACATGTAAAGATAGTTTTCAACATTCATTTTTTTCTAAGATTTTGTGTTCCAAATTTTTCTCCCTTCCTCCCTCCGGAGCCTCCACACTCCCCAAGAGGGCAAGCAATCTGATATAAGTTATACATGTGGATTCATGTTAAACATATTTCTACATTAGTCATGTTCTGAAAGAAGAAACAGAACAAAAGTGGAAAAGCACAAGAAAAACAAAAACAAAAGTGAAAATAGTGTGCTTTGATCTGTAATTCAAACTCCATAGTTCTTTCTCTGGGTGTGGATGGCATTTTCCATCATGGAATTGTCTTAGATCTTCGTGTTGCTAAGAAGAGCCAAGTCATTCACAGTTGATCGTATCACAATGTTGCTGTGACCGTGTACAATGTTCTCCTGAATTCTGTTCTGAAAGTCTGTATTTGTATGTGTGTAGAGAAAAGAAGTTCCAATGAATATGCCTTTTTTAAGTTGCTGTAGTAAAAGTAATTAAGACAGCAGCTCAGGGCTAAAGCAGTCAAAATTAGAAAATTGTACTTGACAAGTAAGGGGTGACTGCCAAGTACCTTTCTAAAAGTCTTACTCTGTTGGCCAATCTGGATAAAAACCAATGAAGTAAGGAAATGGAGTCAGTCTTTTGATACATACTGTAATGTCATCAGAAATGAGGCAGGCATAATGGAAGGGGGAAATTTCTGATACTTCAGAAAAACTCAGTCAGCCTCAATGGAAAGGTTTGCTAAGTAAGTGGGAGAAACTGGGACAGAGTAATCTAGGCAGTGTTGACATGGGCTGGAAAGGAGAAGTGGAAGCAACTGAGTATATGTCATGCCTTGGTACTTTACTTACCCTTTTCCCTTCTGCTTAATCAAGTTGGAAAGAAACAGTCCTGAGTGACATGTCTGGATGCTGTGCACTGCATCCCCTGGTCCCTCTCCTCCATCTGTTCTCCCTCCTTCCTCTCCTCTTACCCTCACCCCCAGTTATAGGTTACCACAGAGGGTAACTAGATGACCTGGGCCAGAAAAGAGCTTCTATGAATGTCACACACCTTCTATGACCTTCATACAAAATCCAAAGGAGTCAGGAAGAAGGGAGGTTGGGGTTATTTTGTTTGTCTAGTTTCATTCAAGGGCCAGGACACAGACACAGACAAGTCACAAAGGGAGATTTGTTGAGTCATTGCAATCATATCTGATTCTTCATGACCTCATTTGGGGTCTTCTTGGCAAAAATACTGCAGTGGTTTGCCATTTCCTTTTCCAGCTCATTTTACACATGAGCAAACTAAGGTAAACCGGGTTAAGTGACTTGCCCAAGGTCACACACCTGACTTCAGACCTGGCGCTCTATCCACTGTACCACTTAGCTGCAGAGACTGAGGTTAGAAAAAAGTTTTCCTTTTCCAACTAGATGAGGACTAAATTCCAGTAAATTCTGCCTGCTCACATAGCTCCTAAGCTTGAGAGGCAGCATGATGTAATTAAAAAGGCTTTGGACTTATAGTCAAGAGAGATCTGGGTTCACATTCTGCCTCTAGCTAGCTGTGTGATCATTAATTATTTAATCTCTCAAACCTCAGTTTCCTCATCTATAAGGCATAGAACTAATCTTGTGATTTCATTGGTGGGTCTTCCTGCCTAAAGTCTCTCTCTCTCCACTATAATCCATTCTCCATTCAGCTAACAAAGTCAATTTTTTTTTTTGCCTTTTGGAGGGCAATTGGGATTAAGTGACTTGCCCAAGGTCACACAGCTAGTAAGTGTTAAATGTCTGAGGCCAGATTTGAACTCAGGTCCTCCTGACTCCAGGGCCAGTGCTGTAGTCACTGCACCACCTAGCCGCCCCTCAAAGTCAATTTTCTAACCCACAAGTCCAGTTATGTTCCCTTTCCCCACTTCCAACTCAATCAACTCCAGAGGGTCTCCACCATCTTCAGGATCAAATAGAAAATCCTCTGTTTGCTGTTCAAAGACCTTCATAACCTATATCCTCCTCACTTTTCTAGTCTTATTACACACCTTCACCCTGCATATTCTTCAGTCTAGTGACATTGACCTCCTTGTCATACCATGAACAAGACACTACCCTTCTCAGCTCTCGGCATTTCTTCTGGTTGTCCCCCATGCCTGGAATTCTCTATTCTCTTCTTCCTCATCTCTGCCTCTTGGCTGCCTTCTTCCTTCAAACATCATCTGAAGCCCCACCTTATACAGGAAGCCTTTGCCAACCCCTCGATTCTATGCCTTCCCTCTATACATTATTTTCCTATTTACCCTGTTAGCTTGTTTGTTTATATTTATTTGCTTATTGACTTCCCCATTAGATTATGAGCTCCTTGAGGGCAGAGACTAACTTTTGCCTTTATTTGTATCCCCTGTGCCTGGCATATAGTAGATACTTAATAAATGCTTATTGATTGCCTGTCTGAATGATTGGGACAAAGAGTTCCTGGATGAGCAAATTCTCTATACCAATCCAAGTTCACACCTTCTCTACAATTTATTGTCTTAAAGAGTTGAGTAGAGCACTGAAAGGTTAAATGATTTGCCCAGGGTTGTATAGCCTGGATATGTCAGAGCCAAGACTTGAAGCCAGCTCTCTATCCACTATACATACTGCCTCTCTCCACTAAAAAGAAGATGTAATTTCATATGTATAACCTAAGTCACAAAGCCCACTGGTATGGGACTCTCTCCTCATTAGTAGAGGAGATCAATCCCCAAAGCTGTGTGAGGGGTAAGATGGGGCTGTTCAGAGGGGGAGAGAGAAGAGAGATCCAGTCTCTTTAATTTCTTCAGGTTCTTTTGGCTTCTAGCTTTGAAAAAGAAGATGGGCAATGTCAGCATCTCTTCAGGGCCATGAAGGGAGAAAGACTCTGGAAAGGAGCCAATATTCGGAGCTTTGATCATGTCTCCATTGCAACCTTGTTACACTAAAGACCTCAGGGACTTTTTCCCTTGGGTGAGATCATGAACTCTCTCTCTCTTCATAGTGCATCTGAGCTATCTCACTTCCAATGGAAAAGTTCCTCTAATTTGCATTATCTGGGATATATTCTTATATGTATACTTTCTCCAGCTTTTTTGCTATTTGTTAGGTATGCTTATTGTGAAACTGGTATTTGGTGGGGAGTCAAGTCTTAGATATAAAGCTTGAGACCCTCCTTCCACATTAAGAAATAGCTATCAAAAGTGTAGCCTAAAAATTATGAACCTAAAAATTACATCTCCTAGACTAACAGTATTCAAAGGAGCAGATAGATATGATTCTAGCCTGACACTCCCTCTCTCTGAAAAGAGCAGATTGGTTGACTTCTGACCTTGACCTCCTGCTTCCCTCCAGGAAGGAATTAAAGTCTACCTTGGAGGAGGCTGGGGAAAGGAGATGTCAGAGATATCTATTCATGCTTCCTTATGAGCTACCTGATACACTCGAGAGAAATTCCATGTTACGTACGTGTGTGTGTGTGTGTGTGTGTATATGTCCATATTCCTAAATATACATATTTCCTACTGGGGATGAGATAATATATGTAATATGTATAATAACATATATAATGCTTTATACATGTCAGCTATTATTAATATAATTAATTCATTATATTATTGTTAATTTATATAAACTTTTCAGGACCTCTTTCAACTTTTCTCCCTATCTCTTCCACTTTTATTCAACTCCATTCCAGGTCCCCAGGATATTTGTCTGTCCAGCCCAATTCCTACCCTTTCTTACCTCCTCCAAATGGATACCAACTCCTCTTTTTCCTTCTCTGATCTATTCATCTGCAAAATGGGGATAAAAGAGCCTGACATAGTTATTCACAAGATTATTAAGAGACTCAAATGATATGGCATAAAAGCCTTTCATAAACCTTAGAGTTTATGATAAATGTCACTCTTATTGTTATTGATATTTAGAATAATAATAATCACCCAATAGGACCCCCCCCCAATGCAATCTGACATTTGAAATTTATTCCCTTGAGAGTGCTGCATTGCCCTCTATTAAAATGCAAAATACCTCTGTGAGCTAACTCACTAAACCATTATCAGCTGCCACAACTTCACCTTGAATTATTTTTCAGTGCAACCAAGGTGCAGCGGAAAAAGACAGTCCTAAATTCTAGTCTCTACCCTACAGCTAAAAAAAGCAGCTGCATGCCCTTGAGAAAGTCATTCCCCTTTTCTTTGCCTCATCTGTAAAACAGGGAGGTTTGACCAACTCTAGGATCCCATCCATCTCTGACATTCTATGACTGTCCAAGGGGCTAGCTAGATGAGTGAGGGTTGTGGAAGGGATGGGTGGTAACTGGGAGGGGTCAGGAAGGCAGAAAGGAAAAATAGAATCCAGAAATGGAACATTTTGATAAATTAGACAATGTCATGAATTGAGCAGCCTTTGAATCTAAATCATTACAGAATCCAATTTGAGGATTTTAAAAAATCAATGTAAAGTAAAATGCCTTTAATAATAAATATTGTTCCTCTATTCCAGAATGACCAAAATTCCATGAAATATGAGTCTTGTTACTCCTTTCTTCCAATCTATGGTTAGATTCTCCTAATCTAATAATAATAGAGAACATTTATGTAGTATTTTAAAGTTTGCATAGCATTTCAGCTATTTTATCTCATTTGATTCTTTTTTTTTTTTTTGCTTTTTTTTGGAGGGCAATGGGGTTAAGTGACTTGTCCAAAGTCACATGGCTAGTAAGTGTTAAGTGTCTGAGGCTGGATTTGAACTCAGGTCCTCCTGACTCCAGGGCCAGCATTCTATTCACTGCACCACATAGACGCTCCATATCTTGTTTGGTTCTTGCAATAACCCTGTGAAGCAGATTGTTATCATCCCCATTTTATAAAGGAGTAAACTGAGCCTAAGGGACTTCGATGTAATACAGTAGATAGAGTACAGGGCCAGGAGTCAGAAAGACACATTTTCCTGAGTTCAAATCTGGTCTCAGACACTTCTGAGCTGTGTGATCCTGGATAAATCAGGGTCTTTCTGCCTCAGTTTCCTCATCTGCAAAATGAGCTGGAGAAAGAACCAAATCACTCCAGTATCTTTGCCAAGAAAACCCCAACTGGGGTTATGAAGAGTTATACACAACTCAACAACAGAGCCTGAGAGAGGTCCAGATTTGCCTAACATCAGGCTCCTAGTAAGTGCCTAAGGCAGAATTCAAACCTGACTCCAAGTCTAACACTCTACTTTGACCTGTAGCTGCATCTCTATTTCGGCTGACCTATTCCTGTTTTAGTGAGGATGGGATCTGACCATTCCATCTTGCCACTAGCCATCCTAAAGGGATTTAATTTTCAGCTAGCCTTTATTAAGTGCCTACTCTGTGGAAGGCACTGTGTTAGTTGCAGGGGACAAGCAGTGGAAACTTAACCCAAAACAGTACTTGTCTTAAAAAGTTTATGTTCTACAGCAACTTCTGCGTGAATTTTAAGTTAGCCTTCCTTTTGTCTTGTTCCACCCAGGGTTTATATAAGGTTCTTGAATATCCCAGGGTTTCAAAATTTCTGAGTCTCATGAGAAGAAAACCTTATAATTGTATTTGTTGGCATCAAGATCAGAGGAAATGTCTAGAGATGATAGGAGGACTTCCTAATGGTCAAGAACTAATCAGGAATGATGTTTTTCTTTCTTCCTAAAATGATATCTGATTGCTTTGATTTGTCTTATAGGCTTTAATGTGTATGTTTAAAAAATTAAACATCAGTTATACATATTGATATATTCAGTATGTCATTTTTAATCATTAAATATATATTAAATAGTCATCAAAAATAAATTTAAAAATAAAGATTAGAGGGAGTGGGGGGAGGGAGTAGAAAAACTGTAGCCTCTGGTTTGACCATAAAAGCTGAAAACAACAGTATAAATAAAACTGTTCTTTTTGGCCTTGTCCAAATTATACTTGTCACCCCAAAGAGTATCACAGAACCCACACTGGGATAAGAACTGCAAGAAATTCACCACCAAATGCTTGGAAGCAAAGAATAAAGTAATTTTTCAATCTTATTGTTGATGTCAGATCTATGCATGATCGGAGTAGGTAACAGTCTTATTAACTGTGATTTAAAGAGTTTGGGAAACCCCATCCTTACCTCCCCTTCCTCCCAAAAAATCACCTACCTTCCAGGTGTCTGACTCTCTTCCATTAGAGATTTATTGCTTTGAGTTAAGGAACTATATTAGGATCACAGGTTTATAGTAAAAGACTTTAGGGGTCATTGGGTCCTACCCCCTCATTTTACAGAGACACATTGGGTGAGTTCCCTAAAGTCATCATCTATTCATGAAGAGGAAGTACCCTGGCCTTAGAGTCAAAAGACCTAGTCTGGGGGCGGCCAGGTAGCACAGTGAGTAAGAGCACCGGCCCCAGTGTTGAGATGACCTGGGGGATCAAATCCGGGCTCAGACACTTAGCATCTACCCAGAAACACCTGGCTGTGTAACCTTGAGCAAGTTACTTAACACCGATTGCTTTAAAAAAAAAAAAAAGACCTAGTCTGGAATCCTGTCTCCCTCACTCACCAGATGTATGATCTTAAGGAAGTTGCTTGTTCTCTCAGCCTCAGCATCCTTGGTAAATTGAGGAAAATATGCAGATGATAATCTGGCAGAAGCAAGGACCAATGAAATATGACTAAAAATGATAGATAGGACCCACGAAGTTTCACCAAACAACCAACTGGAAGAGGTCTTCTCTGATATGGCTCTTGTCTCTGCTACAGCCAAATCCTTATTTGGCTGAGTTTTTCCTACACTGAACTTTGGGCCCTCTCTGTAACTTACAATAAGTTAGTCTGATTGCCGTTTTCCTGGAAGCTGCCTAGTAACACACCTAACATCTTTTTGCTGGTTTGGATGCTCTTCCCCGGGTGTGAGAATTAACTCGATCCTGAAAGAGGCAGTCTTCCCTGTGTTCCCAAAAGAGTATAGGTCCCTTATGGACCCCTTGAGTAAACCTACTTGTCTGTCCTTACTGTGACAACACACATGATGGCCTCTATATGGGTATAAAATACTTTGTAAATTATAAAGTGCGATATGAATAGAATCAGAATCCCAAAGCCCATTGGTGTGCGACTCTCATTGGTGGAGATTTTCTTCCCTGCCATGTGTAGTAAAGGCTGCCCGCCAACATGTAGCATGGGGGATGTCACTGTATGACTCGAAGGGAGGCAGATAAAAGTGAACAATTGTTACAGCCCAGTGTCTCCTGATGAAGGCATATTTAGATAAGGGCATTTCAATGAGGCCTGCAAGGGTATGAGGCACTTCCGTGGGGCCCAGGGTATGGGGAGGCACCAGATCAATCAGTCAGCATTTATTAATCCCCTACTACAAGCCAGGCACCACTGAAGATACAAAGATAAAATGGAACAGTTCTTCCCCTCCAAAGGATCAGACAAGGAAGAAGATCGATCAGGAAAGACAAGACTGCCAAGTTCACAATTTTATAAAGGGTTACCCCAAAGTAATGGTGTAAGGCTATATATATCCAGTTCATTCAGTCCAACAAAATTTAGGCTCCTGCTATTTCATGTATTGAAGGGAAAATGAAAACAAACAAAAACACAAACAGGGGCGTTTAGGTGGTACAGTAAATAGAGTACCGGCCCTGGGGAGCTATTTCATGTATTGAAGGGAAAATGAAAACAAACAAAAACACAAACAGGGGCGTTTAGGTGGCATAGTAAATAGAGTACCGGCCCTGGGGTCAGGAGGACCTGAGTTCAAATCTGACCTCAAACACTTAACACTTACTAGCCATGTGACCGTGGGCAAGTCACTTAACCCCAATTACCTTGTCTTCTTCCCTCCAAAAAGAAAAAATAAAGAAAAAACCCACAAACAAAAAACCAACCCTTTGACCATAACAGACTCATGGGATCCTAGGTAGTCATTTATTGACATAATCTTCTTTAATCTCTTTTCAAATAGCATGGATTTCTTGTCTTTACTAGGGGCAAGAAAACGGACATAGTGACCTTATCCAGTCCTTTCTTTCTCTTTGTCAATACCATTTAAACTTTTTTTAGTTGTTTTTTTTTTAGTTTAATATCTGACAAACACACAAGTAAATCATTCAATTAGAATTTATTAAGCACCTTTGTTTGGGGTGCTAGGTTAACTGCTGTGGGAGATATAAAGAAACATAACACAGGGCCCTTGCTCTCAAGGAACTTCTAATCTACTTGGAGAGATGAGATATTAACACAGATAACTATAATACAAAACTGTATGGTAATGAGTGTCATAAGAATGGTAAAAGCAAAATGCTCTAAGACTACAGAAAAGATTCAACATCCGACTCATGGTCAATACCACAGAGATGAACAACTAATCATTTTTATTTTTTCCTGTTTTTTAAAAAATTTGTCTAGCAGACAATTTATATAATATCCCTTTTAATTTGGTATGATGGCTTACTATAATAAATTATTTTTGAAGCAGCTTTAGTCAAGAATGGAATGAAATTGCCAATCAAAAAAAAGGCATCACTGCTGACTTTTTTAAACCAACATATTCACCAATTATGTTGGGGGAAAAAAAAGCATCTGCAAGGGATATTTTCTCAGTGTTTACTTATGGTAGTGTCTTTCCTGTCTTCATGCAAATACTAGAAATTCAGCTTCGCAGCCTCTGTAAGCCCTGGATTGAAGACTCTTGGAATCCCGAAGGGTCAGTGCTTCATGAATGTTAGGGGTGCAAAATTTGTATCCATTTCCCAAGGGTAGTGGGTCTTGACCAATGTTGCAATATTCACTAGTGGTGCTCTTGTAGTCATCACTAAAGTGTTCTATGGCAGAGAGATGTCCTACGTGGATGTTCCATTTTGGATACAAAGGTCAAGGAGCCACAATCATCATCAGTAAACATTATGGAGCAGCAGTCATAGCCAACAGCCACCAAGCTATTCTCACAAACAACAGGAGTGGGAAGGAGCTCTCTCTTCAGCTGTGAAATCATTTGAAGGCACTGGAACAGTACTATCATGGCTGACTCAAGTCAGACTATTTCCTCCTGACAGAGAAATTGATCCCATGGACACAACCACCACGTCCAGAACTACCTACCTCTGACATCAGCTGACCAAAAGGCATAGTGGTACTTCATGGAGTACTGGCTGGCTTTTACCAACTTCTTTCATGTAGGCAGAAAACACTCTGCATTTGGAGTCACCAGAATTGACTTTTTTATGTGTTAACTCACCCACCAATCATTTTCAGACTCAAAGTAGCATACAGAAATCAGTCAAGCTCCACTACCCACAGGAAATTTATTCTCCAGGGGAGACCACTTCATGAAGGTGGCTGCACAATTAATCTTTGGGATACCAGAGTTGGTTTTTAGATGGAATCTTTCTGAATTCAGACATAAGCATTGCAGGGCGATCTTGGAAGCCCGGTCAATACTTGTGATGTGTCTTCTTTTCTTCCTTTCCTTTCCTATCTTCTTTTCTTTCATGGGCTTTTTTATCCATCGGTTCTCATTCTTCTTGTAGATGTGAAATTAATGATTATTAGGAATAAAGACAGTCTCTCTTTCAAGCAGGTGACGCCTTTACTGAATGGGTGTTGCCTCAGACAAAATGAAACCAGGGTAAAGATCTTAGCTTAAAAAGGCCAGGGTCTTCCACTGCATTTGGGGCCATCGACAGTCATCTTGATCCATGTCTTGCCACTAGACTCCAATGACTCTGGAGGAGGCAGCAGGGCTGAGGACTTCAAGAAGTCGCTCTCCGACATCATTGTTCATCTTCAAGAATGAAAGACTGCTAGAATCCAGGCTGAGCATCTTCCATCTGCACAGACAGTCTGCTACCTGCTGGCAACTCCTAACCATCCTCACCAGGTGAGAAGATTTTGGATGCATGTAGCTGTCAAATGACCTACCCAGGATCACACAATCAAAAGGAGGACTTGAACCCAAGTTTTCCTGTCTATAAGGTCAACTCTCAATTCGTCATCCCATGCTTCCTCTCCAATCATAATGATATGTTGTGATATATAAAATTTTATTGTTTAGTTGTTTTTCAATTGTGTCCAATCCTTCATGATTACATTTGAGGTTTTCTTGGTAGAGGTACTAGATTGCTTTGTCGTTTCCTTCCCTGGCACATTTTGTAGATAGGGAAACTGAAGCCAACAGAGTTCAGTGATTTGCCCAGGGTCACCCAGCTAGGAAGTGTCTGAGGCCAGATTTGAACTCAGGAAGATGAGTCTTCCTGACTCCAGGCCCAGCAATCTAGTCACTGTGCCACTTAGCTGCCCAATGTATAGAGTACCTTTGTACATATTTATGTATGTAAAATGCTACCAGGCATACATAGTGTTATCACCTATTTCATCACTCCCTGTAGTTTGGCTCCAACCAGCCTTTCCAATCTCATCTCATCCCATTCTCCCTCATGTACTCTATGGTTCAGTCAAACTATGCTATTCACCCCTGTCTAAAAGATACCTGCTGATTATTGACCTCCACATCTTTCTTTCCTTTGTGCTGTTCCCCACACTTGGAATACCTCTTCTCTTACTGCCAATTCCACCTGTTGGAATCTTAATCATCCTTCAAAATCTAGCTCAGATCTCATTTTCTCCATGTAGCTTTCTGTTTTCTTCCCTATTCCTCCTATGGAGTTTTATAGAACCTTCTTTCTACCTCTCTTTTAAATTTAGCAATGTCTTTTTTCACCTGGTTATCTGTATACCAATGGAGTGGACTCATACTTACTAGTATTTCTATCCTTCAGGCCCTGTTACGGTGCCCAGTGCATAGCAAATGCCTGATAAATACTTGTTGAATGAATTAAGAAGGAACTGAAACATAAATAAATACTGGTTTCCAATCAGCTGAATCTACCTAAATACCTTGAAAACAGATCCTAGGTTTTTTGAACAGTTCTGGAGGATTTAGTTTTGTTTTGGTTTTGATGTCAGGGAATACAATCTAAACATATATAGCTAGCATACAGTCTAGATACCCACTTACTCAGCCCTCCTCTATTCCCCTCCCCATGCCCACTTAGGGAGAGACATAGAATGGAAATAGGAATGAGGTCAATCAATAACACTTTTCTGTTTCCTCAAGGGCCATGTTCCTAACCAGAGTTGCACATGGTTGGTTTGGTGCAGAATGAAATGAAGGTTCTCTAAATCATGAGGGAACAGAAGCTTCCATTCTGAATTTCCTCATTCTTGAGTGTGTAAAACTTCCTCTCTCACTATTCAGCCTGAGACACTGGAAAAGCTGGGGTTTTCGTAGATGTGAACCTAGTGCTCTATCGGAGCTGTTTTCCCCCAGTTTATAAATATTGATCCAGAGAAGAAGGTTATACATTGTAAATTCCTTAAGGGAAAAAGGAATCCACTGGGCCCTTCAGCTGTCTTAACCCTAGGGAAGGGGCCTATCCACAAACCTCTCAGTGTGCGCTGGAACCCTGAAGGGCCTGATTCTGAGAGTGTGGGGCCAGAGCATCCATGTTTCAAACACACAATTACTTGTCAAATGAATAGCACAGACAGAAGATGGGTAGAATATCAATGGTTAGAAAAGAAAGGGAAGGTTTTTCCAAGTCAGTAATATGTAGGTGTTACTTTTAATTTCATAATGAGAAATGGTTTGTCTAAGATCTGATGTCTGTGAAGCAGTTGAACAGCTGCAATTTGGTGTGAGAGCTGAATGAAGACTGACTGCCTGGCCTGTTTAAATTTTTTTTAAATTTTTTACCTGCACACACCCTCCCCTGCCCCACATATCAACATATCAAGTTGTACATAGCAGGTATTTAATAAAACATTTGTTGAATTTATCTCCTGAACTTTGAAATTCAGCTTTGAGGTAAAGTAATAGGGGGTTTTTGCCCAGCCCTGAGTGATTAATGCCAGCTTCCTCCTCAGAAGAATCCTAGAGAGGGATATTTGAAGGTGGCCAAACAGAAGGCTTGCCCTGAATCACTCCCCCTGCAATGATACCATCTCCACCTTCATTCTTGGTTATTTGACACCTAGTTGAGCAGTGTATTCTTTCCAAATGGTAGATTTGAACTTCAGAAATAACTCACTCTATGGAAAAAGGCAATAAGGTTCAGTGGGAAGATCAGTGGCCTTGTCTGGAACCAGCAGACTTGAGGTCATGTTCTAGTTCTACTGCTTTTCTGTGTTTGCATTAAATCACTTGACTTTTCCATGTCTTAGTTTCTTCATCTGTCAAATGGGGATAATGAGCCCTGGTTACTCGGCAGGATTATTGAGAAGGTGTAATGAAATAGTGGTTATGGAAATGCTTTGAGAAGTATAAATAGAATACAAAGGTAAGGGTTTGTTGTTGTTTTTTAAAGGGACCCTTTCAGAAACATCCTCTCCACCTCCCAGCAAGCTATGGTCTAATTATGACTCCATCTCAAAGCTTAAATTAGCAGACAGAAATCAGCCGGGGGTATTGTTAAGGGACTGCCTTACTGGGAAGCCCAAAAATATTCCTTTTGTGGGATTTTCTTTTGTGCTTTCTTCAATGTCTCGACTTTCACAATACCTTTGTTTGTTAATTATTTCTTAAGTGATGACATCTGCTTCTCTGCAGTTGGCCACACAAAGAATATGTCATTGTCCTTTGCGGAACAAGTATTTGTTTAATTAAATGTTCTCAGGCTTTCCCCTGAGGTTTACAGATTCAGCTGGATCTAACTGACAAATAGGCTGAGTTCTCAATGGTTGGGAAGATGCCAAAGTTGAAATCAGTCAGGTCGCTTCAGCAGGAAGCTCCTTGTGTCTGAATTGCCTTTGTGCCCTCCCCCAGCAAGGACCTGAAGGGAAACTGGCAAGTTCCACCTTTGCAAAAGACCCCTTGGGGCAATAGAACCTCTGCTGGGGCTGTTACTGTTCCTAACTACAAGTCAACTTCCTTTCTGTTGTCCTGGTGCCCTGAGATGGAGGTGTTAATGTGTTTTAAATTGAATTAATAAGTGAAGGCCTCTTTTAGAGACTGGCTAGCATAGAAGTGGGAGTCCACAAAGAATTTCCGTTTTTCAGAGACATAATTTACCTATAAAGTACACACTCCTACGTGCCCTTGGCACTGGGACTAAATTCATAGCACTCCTTCAGCAAAAAGCTGGCAACACTTTCATTCATGTTTCTAAAATACACTGTCTGGAAGGGACACTTAAAGTGCATTTTGATGAGGTCCAATGGGGTAGGATTTGCCAGCTCAAAGCTCTGGGCTGTGACTAGCCATGCCTGACCAGGTAGGTACCTTTCTCCAGGCACACAATACAGAAAAACAAGTCAGCCACAAAAAGTGGCCTGAAATGCATGCTTACCTCAGACAGGCCAGGCCGTCAGTGTTCATTCAGCTCTCACACCAAATTGCAGCTGTTCAACTGCTTCACAGACATCAGATCCTAGACAAACCATTTCTCATTATGAAATTAAAAGTAACACCTACATATTACTAACTTGGAAAAACCTTCCCTTTCTTTTCTAACCATTGATATTCTACCCATCTTCTGTCTGTGCTATTTATTTGACAAGTAATCGTGTGTGTGAAACACGGATGCTCTGGCCCCACCCTCTCGGAATCAGGCCCCTCAGGGTTCCAGGGCACACTGAGAGGTTTGTGGATAGGCCCCTTCCCTAGGGTTAAGACAGCTGAATGGCCCAGTGGATAGAGTGCAGGGCCCATAGACAGGAAGATTCATCTTCCTGAATTCGAATCTGTCCTCAGCCAAGTGACCCTGGACAAGTCACTTAATCCTGTTTGTCTCAGTTTCCTCACCTGTAAAATGAACTGGAAAAGGAAAAGACAAAGCACTCCAAAGCACTCTTTACCAACAAAATCCCAAACTGGGTGAAACAACTGAACAACAGCAAAGATCATTCCTTGATCCCTGGGATTTTTTATTGGGCTCTGTGAAACACCTAACCATGATGCCAGCTCCTAAATTCCTCTGACTTGTGCTCCCTCCACAGATTGAAAACTACACTCTAGGCATATAGAACAGAGAGGGACAAACAAGCAGGCCAGCCACTCCCACTTTATTAGGGACCACAATGGCCTCACAGGGGAAGAAAGCCCTAAGGCCTTTCTCCTTATAGCAGACTCTCACCAGAAGCCCCAAGTAAAAGAGTTACTTGGTTCCCCCAGACACAAATACAGCAAAAAGAGATAAGTATCTGAAGCTGACTGGTCTGTTTTTAAGTCCTCAAAGTTAGTCAGAGAGCCTTTCATTCATCACGGGGCTAGACGACCAGAAGCAGCTAGAGAAGGTGCCCCTGCAGGCTGTGATTCAGCATCTCTAAGGCACTGCCCTTACGAATGATCTCAATTCTCCTAGAAGCAGCACCTAAGCATCCTTCATAGGGTAACACCCCATTCAAAGAATCCAGGCATGCTACAGATCTCTATTATGTGTGGTGTTATCATCTCATGATTTTTATTATCGCTTAGCTCTTCTTTTTTTTCCCCCAGATGTTATTAAACTTTTCATTTAGGTATTTCTTCTATCCCCAAATTAATATGGAAAAGTAAGGTCATTGAGGGCAGGGTCTAGACGATTGTTTTCTTTCATTTTGGTGCCAACATGATACCTCATAGATATTAGGAGGTTAATAAATATCTGTTGAATGAGTGAATTTAATTTTACCAGCATGATACCCCATAGATATTAGGAGGTTAATAAATATCTGTTGAATGAGTGAATTTAAACGTGGATTTTATAAAATCACTTAATAGACTGCTGGTGTTGGTACAATCATTGTGGAGAGCAATTTGGAACAGTGCCAAAAAGTCCCTAAATCATAGGACTTACATATATGGGGAACCTGCAGACTCAAGGTCACATGTGGCCTTTGTTTCCCCAATGATTCAGTCAATTCAGTGAGATTCAGTCAAACGGCCACATTCAAAGATCTAGAGGGCCACACATGAGGCACGGGTTCTCCACCCCAGCTCTAGGCTCTCCACCTCATTTTTCAGATTAAGAAACTGAATCCCAGAGAAGAGAGATGAATTATCCAAAGTTATACAGGTTCAAAGTAGGAAAGCTAGAATTCTAAAACAAGTCTTCTGACTCTTTCTAAAACCAGGACTTTTCCACCACCCCACAAAGCCTTAAATTTTAGATGTTGGCATACTTTCTCCTTTGGGTGTTAAGGAGAACAAGAAGGTAGAGAAGAGGAACTTTGGTTGAGTTTTTTTTTTTCTTTTTTGCCTTTGCCTCTCTGAAGAGGTGAAAACTATACATTAACCGGAGGAATTTAATATTTCAACCTGACAAAGTAAAAAGGAAGAAAAATGAAAAAACCTGACCTGTCTTCCTTGGGTATTTCACATCTCTTCCCTTAAGACCTAACTTGAGGAAGGTATTTTAACCCTTTAAGAGAAGGGTGAGGGGCGGCTAGGTAGCACAATGAGTAAAGTGCCGGACCCGGAGTCAAGAGGACCCGAGTTTGGTTCTGGCTTCAGACACTTAACACACACACAAAAAAAAACTAGCCATGTAACCTTGAGCAAGCTGCTTAACCCCAATTGCCCTCCAAAAGGCAAAAAAAAAAAAAAAAGAGAGAGAGAGAGACAGAAGGGTGTGATGCAGTGGTCTCCAAACTTTTGTGATTACTCATCCCTATCAACAACAACCAAAAATTTAGTACATGTAACACACACTCCCATTCAAGTGAGGTGATAGTTTTCCATTTTACATACATGTCCTCAAGATGTATATACTGACTTATTTATGAATTACATACATGTCTAACAGTGGCTGGGCATGATGGGGTGCTGGGGTGCCTGAGCTTGAACTCTGGTTTGTAGAATTTCTCCCTAGCCTCAAAACACCGTCTCAGGCAGCTTCTCCCTAGCTCAAGGGCAGTATGCCCTAGGAAAATACTTATCTCTCTTCCTGTTACAATGGGCAGCTGCACTTATAGAATTTAGTTGTCTGACCCAACTGTGTACTGGCTTAAGCAGCTGTGTACTGGTATCTATCTGTCATATATATCCTAGACTTAGTCATATGTGTACTCCCTAACTCATTACATACATCCTGAATCCCTCCTTAGCTTGGGATATATATACATATATATATACACATTCCCAACATCCATCTTGTCAAACACGACACTGATGGGTGGCAGCTTGATCAGTCCTGACCTCTAGCTGACTTAGTGATGTTTCAAGCCTAAAACTCCACCTCCATGCAGCCCACATCAGGCTATTTTCCAGTGAATTTTGGGCAATAGGTCTGCATAGTAGATATTAAAAGTGCATGTTCCTTTAGGAACTGGCCACTCCTTAATCCCCCTCTGACTCCTCTACTTAGCATATTTAGCACTTGCTAAACTATAGTATACCCCCTTTAAGGCTGCAGGTTCCCTAAGAACTCTTGCCTCCCCCCCCCCCACTATAGCATAGCAATAAATCTTTGCCACCTTGACTTAGAAAATGCTTGAGTTCATGAATTCATTCCAGACTGCTTTCCAGGGACTCTGGTTATTGGGGTTCCTGGACTCCCTGAACTCCCTGACCCTTTGAACTGAGTCAGGCATAGAAGGCATTTAGCTGGGAAAAAAGCTAGTTACTCCCTTTTGGCTGACCACCACCTCCAGGAGGGCAGTACCACTCATTCCCAGCTCCTCCCTTCAACAATGGCTTTCTCTTTTAGTCTCCTGCCCTTCAACCGTGCCCCTTAAGGGATGAGTTTCTAGGATCATTCTCTCTATCACTGTCACATACCCAGGCAGGCTACATTTGTCCCTGGAGTTCTAGGGTATCCTGAGTGGTTGGGGGTTCTCTTCTTTAGTGCCATCAGCTCAAGGCTCCAATGACTGTGTTTTCCTCACTGTTAAGTGCCAGTGACTAAGGCCCACTTAACTACTTAATATCGGTTAGGTTTTACAAAGGGATCTATACTTGGAAACACAGCAAGAGTAAGTAGGAACATTTCCTCTCCAATACCTCAGGGGCATATTCTTCCCTTTACTCAGTCTCTGAGAAGAGTGAACACTCTCAAAACTCTGCTCAATTCCTACATAGCATTGATCACACCAAATCCACATGCAGAGACTAAGTTGTTATGCCAGCCATAAACCTAAATTTTGGAACATCAGGATACTAGGGCACCCTCCTGAGCTTTCTAAGGTCATAAAATTGTAGGTTCTACTGCCTTCACCAAGAACAGAAGAACAAATGGAGAAGCCAAGGATGGAGGCTCATTTCATAGGACCACATGGTCTTGACAGGAAAGAAAGTCCCAAGGCCTCTCCTTTGCAACATTGTCTCTCATGAAGATACAATGGGTGAAGGAGTCAAATCACAAGATGAATGTGGCCAAAGTATAAAATGTCAAAGAGGACAGGCTAGGCCAAGGCTACCTGAAGGCCTTTTTGAAGATGCCCCCCCCCCCATTCCGCCCCACCCCTCCACTCCTCCATTCAACCAATCAGAAAAAGCTTCCCATTTACCTCATGGTTAGCCAGTTAATAAAAATATACTAGGCATTGTGCTAGGTACTGGGGATACAAAGGAAGAAAAAACTAGACCCTGCCCTCAAAGACCTTACAATCCAGTAGGTGAAGATACACAAAAGGAAGCTGAAAAGGTGAGAAGGGTCAAGGAAGGTACCTGGCATGGAAATAGGTCAGAAGATGATGGAAAAGTCCAGAGAGATGCATCCAGGTGGGAAAACAAAGAAACGGTTGGCCTGGGTGCCTTCCTTAAATGGGGGCTCGGAGAGTAGCTCTCTAATCTCTACCTTCTCCAATCAGAGGGAGAGAAGGGTATTAATGAGATGAAAGTTGTAGGACTGAAGTGATCGTAAAGGATGAAAAGTTTCCTGGAGCATGATGGAGAAATCCAGAAGGGTGCAGCCAGCTGTAGCCAACCAGAACCAAACGCAAAATATCTAGGTAGTCTCCATAAGCACTTCCATTATACATAATCAAAACCCTCGTGGAAGCAGGCTCTCTAGGCTTTTGATGGAAAGACACCATTCTTTTCATGTGTCAGATATTGTTTTACCTTTAAAAACAAGAAATTTTAGAAGGATGAGAGAAAGATGAAATAATATTTATTTTAGAGTCAATAGGAGCCCCTGAAGTTATTGGGCAGGAAAGGAACGTGATGAGGTCTGTACCTGAAGAAAATCGGTTGGGCAACTCTGGAGAAGATGCATTAGAGAAGGGAGATACTTGAGATGAATTCGGAAGCTTTTGCAGTATCCCAGGTGAGAAGTATGAGATCTTGAACTAGTGAGGGTGTATGAGTGGACAGAAGAGGATAGTGGTAAACAAAAAAAAGTCTTGAGAACAGAAATGACAAGATTTAGCATCTTTTAGACATGTGAAATAAAGGAGAGTAAGGAGTAGAAAATAATACTGAAGTTATGAACCGAGATGACCAGAAGCAAGGCAGTACTCCTCAACAGTAACTGGGAAGTTTAGAGAGGGATTGGTTTACTAGGAAAGAAAATATAAGGAGATCTGTGATAAAAAATCACAATCTAGCCATAACTGCTCATTCTATGCAACGAATTCTATCCTACCCACCTCCCAAAAAAGAAGGGAGGTAGAGATCTTATTCACCATCACTGCCTATAGCACGGAGCATGCCCCTGGCACCTGCCATAAGGTGACCTAGGGGCAGAGGATGGGTACTGGTGAGGGGTGGATTTTCCTAATAAACCTCAAA
The DNA here is from genome assembly GCF_028583685.1 of Petaurus breviceps papuanus. NCBI lineage: Eukaryota > Metazoa > Chordata > Mammalia > Diprotodontia > Petauridae > Petaurus > Petaurus breviceps. The sequence continues at coordinate 2,827,323 of NW_027187285.1, forward strand.
CAACTGTTGTCCTATGGGTCTGCCTTAGCAGAAGCTGGATACTAGATCTGCAAGAGAGAAGTTAGGGATTTGCACAGATGAGAGAGGCATTGGAGTCAGAGACTATTAGGGAATAAGGAAAGGTAAGGGCATATTGGAGGCGAACCTCACTATTGCAGGGAGGATGGGATATAACATTTTCTCAATACCAACTGGATTATTATACACCTTTTTGAGATGTCACAGATTCAGGTTAAGGCTACAGTTCTACAAAGGACCATGGTCCTCACTTTAGAGAGCACTGATATAGGCAAGCATAGGTTCCCAAAGTGAGCAGTACTGCCCCTTGGGGTGCTGGAATGATCTAAGGGGAAAATGGCAACCTCAGGTGATTCAAATTTTTTCAACCATTAAAGGGTTAAAGAAGGTAGCTTTCCAGGGGTGCTAAGTATTTTTTTTAAAGGAGGCCATAGGCCAAATAAGTTTGAGAACCTGATAGTGGAAGAAGTCCTGGATTTTTAGTGAAGAGACCTGGATTCAAGTGTTCGTTCTGATGCTTACTAGCTGTTACTATGAGTGTGCCATTTAGTCCTTCAAAGCACCAATTTATTTGTGTATGAAATACCTTTACTGACTTCTGTGTGTGGTAAATAATGGATCACATGGATACAATACTTTAAGGTTTGCAAAATACTTTTTGTGCATATTATCTTATTTGATCCTCACAAGAGATGTCAGTGATAGTTATTCCTGTTTTATAGATGAAAAAATGCATGTTCATAGAAGTTAAGTCCCTTGCTTGCTAGCCCAGGGTCACATAAGAGAATAAGAGAATGGGGTGGGATTTAAATATAGGTGTATTCTGACTCCAAGGCCAAGATTCTATGTATTAGGCCACATAACATAAAATATGATGCAAAATACTTATAATTATATTATCTATCCCAGCTTCCCTGGCTGCCAAAAGAGGCATATTTTTACAATGGCTCTCAAACTTATTTGACCAGGGAATACTTGGGGCCTCAAAATATATTGATGGGATCTATAAATATAAGTTCAGTAAATCCATAGCTGGGGACTAATACTGCATGATAAAGAGGAGTCAGGGAGATATTTGGAGTAAATTAAACCCATTAAGCTCTATACTGGGAGAAATTTTGTGACTTTTCATATCTTTTACAGTACTTAGTCTAGATCTAGGGACACAGTAAATAGCATCATAAATATTCATTATATTTAGAATTTTAAATGTGTATGTTAAGGTAGCAAAATTTTATTTATTCATTTTATTACAGGGTTTTTTTTGTCCCTCCTTTACCAAGTTGTTGACTCTTTTTCATGATTTTCTTATACCACTCATTTCTTTTGCCAGTTTTTCCTCTACTTCTCGTATATTATTTTTAACTTAATTATTTTTAGTTTTCAACATTCACTTCCATAAGTTTTAAATTTTGCCCCCCCAAGATGGCTTGCAATCTGATACAAGTACATTCCTATTAAACACATTTTCACATTACTCATATTGCATAGAAGATTTATAATGAATGGGAAAAACCATGAGAAAGAAAAAAATATTTTAAAAAAAGAGAGTATTCTGCTTCATTATGCATTCCAACTCCGTAGTTCTGGATATGACTGGAATTTTCCATCATGTGTCCTTTGTAATTGTTTTAGGTCCTTGCTTTGCTGAGAAGGGTTAAGTCTATCAAAATCAGTCCTCACACACTGTGGTTGTTACTGTGCACAATGTTCTCCTGGTTCTACTCCCCTCACTCAGAATCAGTTCATATAAGTCTTTTCAGGTTTCTCTAAAGTCTGCCTGTTCATTTCTTATAGCACAATAGTATTCCATTACATTCATATACCACAACTTGTTTAGCCATTCCTCAACTGATGGGCACCCCCTCAATTTCCAGTTCTTGGCCACTCTTACATGATTTTTTAAATCCTTTTTGAGTTCTTCCAGGAATTCTTTTTGGTCCTGAGACCAATTTACATTTTTCTTTGAGGCTTTGGCTATAGCAGTTTGGACTTTGTTGTCTTCTTCTGAGTTAGTGTTTTTATTTTCCCCATCACCATAGTGGCTTTCTATGGTCAGGTTATTTTTTGTTGTTGTTTGTTCATTTTTCCAGCTTATTTCTTTAGCTTTATGTTAAAGTTGGGCTCTGCTCCCAGGATGAAGGGAGAACTGTCCCAAGCTTTAGGTTTTTTTGTACAGCTGTTTTCAGAGCTGGTTCTGGGGGTCTTTGAGTTTTTAGTTCTTCTAAGGTGGAATGATATAAGGAGAGATATATTTACTACTCTCTTGGCCTGTGCTCTGGTCTGTGAGTTACCACAAGTACTCTTTTCCACCCTGGAACTGTGACCAGGGTCCTGATCCCTTGCAACCTCAAGCTCTGGTGTGTTAGTGCTCCTCTTTACCCTGGGACTACAAACCAGGACTGTGACCTGTATTTGAATATGGACAATGCAACAAAGTCTTGCACCAGTGCCAGCAAAGGGACTCCTGTAGTCTCCTTCTGAGTTTTCCAACCCCCTAACTTATCATCTGTGAGTTGACAGCTCTGAAAGCCACAAATTGCCCCCAAAGTCTGCTGCCAGTTTGGTGGAGTATGGCCTGTACTGGGGCAGCCTACACTGGACTATACTCCACTCTCACCCCAGTGTGACAGACCTTTCATGCCAATATTCTACATTGCCTTGGTCTGGAAAACTGTTTTATTTATTTTTGGGGTTCTGCCCCTCCAGAATTCATTTTGAGTTATTATTTAAAGTTGTTTAGAGGGGAATTTGGGAGAGCTCAGGCTAGTCCCTGCCTTTTCTCCACCTCTCCCCCACCCCCATTGTTTGTATTTTTTTTTTTTAAAGATGAGATTTTTATTTCATGGGAAGGTTGAGGTCAATAAATGTGCTTTGTAATTTCCCAAAAGCAATCAAAGCTGTTCTTCTCTTCCTGTCTAACTCTGGACCATGCTCACTATCTATCTACATCGTTCCTCCTAGATATGAATTTATAAATATATACTGTTAGAAAAACTCTATCAGGTGTCCATTCAGAGATGTCTGTTGAAATATGGGCAATAGATGTTTAAAATTCTTTCTGTGTGGATGGACAAGCCTAAGTTCTTTGAATGAAAAAAGAAAGCTTTACTAGATAGCCAACAAAGCAGTCACCTCAAGGTCATTAAGGATGAAAATGAGGATAAAAAATTATAAACAATAAAAAATAAAAAGACTTGCAAAAATTATTTGAGCAAATGGTTTTCTCCATCAAGGATAGTGGAACCACCATATTTGTACCCTAACATTATGGTAACTGAAGTGCTTACAGAGGAGGTAGAAATGGACCTCAGGAGAACAAAGAGTGGAAAAGTAGTCAGACTAGATAAAATATATATAAAATAGATGCAAGCCAGAGGTGATAGTTGTTTGGACATTGGGGGGACCAATTTAAAAGTTATTTTAAGGAGGGGAAGATACCAAGGACATATCATATCTCATTGATACTTCAAAAAAAAATACCCAAAAAAAAAAACCCCATCAACTACTGACTGATATATCTTAAATGCTATCTCAAATAGACTACCGAATGCCATTGGAGTGCCATTGAAAACTATCAGATAGTGTATCAGCATCTGGCACAGGAAGCCTATAGAGTATATAGTAACAGTCATAGTAGGTGTCTTGGGAGATTGAGATCTGGCTAAAGATTTGGTATTATTATTGGTATTAGCTGAAAATCAGCCCCAGGTACGCCAAGTCTCATAAGGAAACTAATTTATGAGAGTAATATATGCAAAAATTGAGGGCATTCTCTATGGGGGTATTCAAGAACAAAAAGACTTTCATAAATGATATTTAACAAGAAACCATATGAGAGAAGTGGTTATATCTTTCATAGATTATTAACTAATTATTGAATTAGGACCAAGGTCTTTCCCCTTTTCTACTTCCCTATCCAGAAATCAACCAGTGTGGGAAATCTTGGGCAAAGGCTTAAAGATCTAGTCAAAGACAGTAAAGAAACTCTAAGTTTAGACAAATGGGTCTTCTTAATTCCTGCTTATTGTGTTTACTCAGACAGATCTGGGAAAATGTGGGTTCTCCCTTTTGTTAGGAGGTGATAAGGAAAATGATAAATCTCTTTAACCAAGATTTGGGTGCTCAGTGTCACCTCAAGACCCTCATTGGAATAACTACCCCTCATTATAATAGTTGTTAACCAATCAGAGTTGATTACCACCCTTAGGTGCACCCCCTTTTCAAAAGACTTTGTAAATATTGAAGGTTCCACAGGGTCAGCCTCTTTGCTTACCAAGGGGATAATGAGCCCCCCCTTTCTAGATATAGTCAACAAAAGTCATTTTAATATACCCAGAAACTCTGTCTCAGAAATTTTCAGTTGTTACACACATCTTAACCATTTCACAACTAACTAAAAATATACAGAATATAAGATAACATTGAGCTTATTTTCTTGATGACAACAAAAAACATTCTAGTTGATGTGTGTGGGGGGGGGGGGTAATGTCACTGTCTTTTAAACAAGGAATCCCCCTGCCATAGGTCAAGATCTTTCAAGAGTCCTTGGAACACATAGCAACAGAAATAATTCTGTTCAATGAGACAAGACACAGGGAGAAGTACATGCTCAACACAAGTATTTGTCATTGTAAAGGAGGTCATACAGCATAGAATCTAGGGCAAAGAGGGATTCCCTGTAGAGGGTGGAGTCTTTCAGATGTTACTATTTATGGATGATTTTGTGTTTGTTTGTTTGTTTTTGCTTTTATTGGAGGGAGGAGGGCAGGGCAATTGGGGTTAAGTGACTTACCCAAGGTCACATGGCTAGTAAGTGTTAAGTATCTGAGGACAGATTTGAACTCAGGTCCTCCTGACTCCAGGGCTGGTGCCCTATTCACTGCACCATCTAGCTGGCCCTGATTTTGTGTCAATTTTATCAAACCCCAAGACATTGAAAAGGTTCCTGGAAAAGATCTGTAATCAGTCAAAGGTAGGTAGGTAACCAAATTAGTAGGTAACCAAAAACAAACAAAAATCTTCTCACTTTAAAAAATTAAATTAAGAATGAATATAAACAATTACTTAAAATTTGCAACAATTAAATTCAATTATATTTTCCCCTCATATTTAATGCAACCTTTATAAATTTTGAGGCTCCCCATGCCCACTTTGATTCTGAGTCAGAATTCCCAAGATAAGTATACATTTCCCTTTCAGAGTTCTAGAGATATCCCTAAGGAGTCAGTGGTTTCTTTCTCTAATGATTTTAGCTCAAATTTCTATTCCAGTAGTCTCCCAAGTGTTAATCAATTACCAGGGATTAATAATAATAATAAATGGGGGCAGGTAGGTGGAACAGTGAATAGAGCACTGGCCCTGGAGTCAGGAGGACCTGAGTTCAAATTCGGCCTCAGACACTTAACACTTACTAGCCGTGTGACCTTGGGCAAGTCACTTAACCCAATTGCTCTGCCTTCCCCCTCCAAAAAGCTAATAATAATAATACATGTTCATATGGTGCTCACTCTGGGTCAGACACTGTGCACTTGACAACTTTTATCTCATCTGATTCTCACAACAAATCCGTAAGGTAGGTGCTAATATTATCCCCATTTTACAGTTGAGGAAACTAAGATAAGCAGAGGTTAAGTGACTTGCCCAGAGTCACACAGCTAGTAGATTTCTGAGACTGGATTTTAACTCAAGTCTTCCTGACTCCAGGCCCAGCTCTCTACCCACTGTACCACCTAGCTGCCTCTAATGGTGATTAGTAGTGATTAGTGCTTCAGTATCATTTAACCAAATAATGTCAATTAGCTCTTCTGTTGTCATTCAGTCATGTCCAACACTTCATGACCCCATTTTGGATTTTCTTGGCAAAGATACTGGAGTGGTTTGCCATTTTCTTCCCCAGTTCATTTTATAAGTAAGGAAACTGAAACAAACAGGGTTAACTGACCTGCCCACAGTTACACAGCTAAGAAGTGTCTGAGACCAGATTTTAACTAAGGAACTTAAGTCTTCCTAACTCTAGACCTGCTTCCACTGCATCACCTAGTTGCCCTTACAAAGGGATGTTTACTATGAAACTATAACAAGAACAGAAGTTACAAAACATTGCCCCTCAACACCATGGTGAGCACTTTCCTTTAAACCATCTCAGCTCCCAAGAATGGAACTTTACTACAATTTCCATGAACATAGAGAAAATGGATAATCACTTTTGCTCCCTCTTGGCTGCCTTTGGTCTGTGCTAGGTCAAACAAATTTCTGATAATTTATTTCCTCATGGCTGGTCACAAAATCTGGCATAGCCTCCATGTCTGGACCTCTTGGTGGCTCACCATTCCAACCTTTTCAAGCTCATAAGGTCATAACCCTCTCTAATGTTCCTTCCCCTAAAAGCAGGTAGAAATAGATATAACGAAAAAGAGACAGTAGGTTCATATATGTGTGTTCATGGGCCATGTGATTGAGGCCTCGGTGGTAAGACAATAAAAGACCTGAGGCTTCTCCTTCTAACAAGGGATGACAGCAGTCTTTGTCTCCTCATTGAACACAGCCAGGAAGATTACATGTGCAGAGTCCTCTGGTTGGTCACACACCATCATACCTTTCAGGAAGAAGTTCCCTGATCTCTTCCAAATGGGCTGACAACAGGCAAAGCATACTGTGTGTGAGCTCTGAGGATGGAGCTCCACTGACCAGACCTCTATCACACTAATTTCTTTAAAAATTATATAATAGGGGTGGTTAGGTGGCACAGTGAATAGAGCACCGGCCCTGGAGTCAGGAGGACCTGAGTTCAAATACAGACTCAGACACTTAACACTTACTAGCCATGTGACTTTGGGCAAGTCACTTAACCCCAATTGCCCTCCAAAAAGCAAAAATAATAATAATAATAAAAATTAATTAAATTTAAAAAAAACTAAAAATGAAATATCCTTTCCATTAAGGATAAATACCTTAGTAGTTTGAATAGAAAATAAACTGGAAGGAAGGAAGAAATTAACATTTTTCCTAGTAATAATAAAGATGAAGCAAATTCATCTGAAATAAAAATCTCCTCCTGAAACATGTATTTGTTGAAATTTTTAAAAAGTGGATACTCTAGGGGCGGCCAGGTGGCTCAGCGAGTAAGAGTACTGGCTCCAGCATCCGGATGACCTGGATCAAATCCGGGCTCAGATACTCAGCACCACACCCAGAAATAACTGGCCGTGTAACCTTGAGCAAGTTACTTAATCCTGATTGCTTTTAAAAAAAAATTGGATACTCTAAATAAATCCATGGAAGGTCCTCAGATCCTGAATGTCCTCTGATCCTGAAAGATAAAGTAACTATTTATGGACAAGAGCAATGATAAACTTACAAGATAACATTTACTCTGTTTCCCAATTTGAAAAACAAAAATACTTGCCCTGCAAATTAAATGGAAGAATCCCATGGGTTACAAATTACTTTGTGCAATAGTGCCTTTACAGACAGTAGAAGTTTAGTAAATGCTGACAAGATAAAAGAAAATGGTTGCTTCGTAGTGCTTAAGGTTTTGTGAGATGTTTGGTAGGAAAGCTAGGAGGCCATCGTATTTCTCTTCAGGAGGCCCTTAAACCTTCCCACTGCATTTTAGCCAACTAACCTGACCCATGGACAAATTTCTCACATTCTCATTTTCCTACTCAAAATTGAACAAATCATAGTCTTTCTCCTTTCTCCAGTGAAGTGGTACCCAAACCGTTTCCTTTTCTTTCATTTTTCTTCTCACACAAAGTCCACTTATAGGTTTATTTTGTTAAGGTAACTGGCAGTACTGATTAGGTTGAGTGAGTCCCAAATTTTGACAATTGAATGCCGGCGGGTCATAGATATTCTAGGCAATGTCTGGTACAAGATAGAATTTTCTGAAATTTTACATAAACTGTGTTTTGTAAATTCCTCATAGAACTGTTGTGAAGAAATCACTTTGTAAACCTTAAAGTGCCATATCAATGTGAACTATCATTGTTAGAAATAGGAATGGGACTGGACTGAAATGATTCACCTCAGATGAATTAAAAAAACAAACAGGAGTTACAACCATATTATCAGACAAAACAGAAACAACAAAATCACAACATAAAAGAGAAAACAAACTATGTTTTTTTGAAAGAAACCATAGATAACAAACCACTATCAATATTAACCTTGTATGCTCCAAATGTCTTAATATCTAAATCCATAAGGGAAAAATTTAACTGAACTATAAGAAGACATAGACAGTAAGACAACAGTAGCAAGATATTTCAATTTCTCTCTTTGTTTTGGACAAATTTAACAGGAAAATAACAGAGAAAATACAGAATTAAACAAATTGCTGGAGAATCTAGAGCTAGAAGACTTATGGAACCCTTCTAAATGTGACTGCTAAAGAATATATATAAATGTGTGTGTATATACATACACACACACACACACACACACACACACACACACATATATGTTCAGCACCACAAGAAACCCTCACAAAAACTGACTGTGTATTAGGGCACACATATATTGCAAAAACAAACAAAAAAGCAGACATAATAAACACATCCTTTACAGATCACAACACCATAAAAAATAGTAATGTGTTGAAGGAGCCCAAACAAAAGACACAAATCTAAATGGAGATTTAACAATGAAATTGTTAAACAAACAAAAAACAATGAATTTTTATAGGATTGGGCCTATTAGTCTTGAGGCCATCTTGATGGTCTCCTCTTAAGGGAGACTATAAGTTTATAGAAAATACCATGAAAAAATACTGACACTAATATTTTTCAAAGCTTAGTACAGCTATGTCCCACCCAAAATAATTTGTCTTCCACCAGCTTGCTTTTCTGCCCCCACCCAAATAATATTTTGCACTGAGGGGAGGGGCACTTAAAATCAAAATACATGAACCCCACTCTCAGATGATCGACTTGGAGCATTTTCTTCCTGTGGAATGGACCCAGGTCCCCATACCCTCCAATGCAGCACTGCTCTTATGTGAGTTATGTTTATGTTAGTGTATATGCTTGAATTGCATGTTGGGTCCCTTTTTCCTCTTTCCCATATCCCTCTTCCCCATTGCTTGTAATAAAGTTTTGCTGTTGAACTGATTCCCTTTGTTTTACACCTTGTTCTTAGTATATTAGCTGATTAAGGGGTTCTTCCCCCCCCCCATCTCTGGCTGACCTGCCATAAACTCGGCATCCCAACTTTTTTAAAGGTTATGTGAGATGTTTGGTAGGAAAGCTAGGAGGCCATCATATTTCTCTTCAGGAGGCCCTTAAATCTTCCCACTGCATTTTAGCCAACTAACCTGACCCATGGACAAATTTCTCCCTTTCTCATTTTCCTACTCAAAACTGCACAAATCATAGTCTTCCTCATTTCTCCAAGTGAAGTGGTAGCCAAACCAGGGTACCCAAACTGGGCACCCCAACTAATCTTTTGATAACAGCACCTACACTGGGGAAGTATAGCAGGCACCATGAGCCCAGCTGAAGAAAGCAAAGGTCAATAGGAGAACCCAAAATCCTTCCAGGAGGGACTCCCTTGTGCCAGAGAACTGTCACAAAACAGAAGCCCTCAATTATGAGTGGGCCAAATTGTTTCATAGAAACAAATTATTTGAAAGAAAATGATAATGATGAAGCAACATACTAATATATTGGGATGCAGCTAAAGTCTCATGGGGAAAAAAATCATATCCCTACAAACATATTAAAAAAAAAACAGAAAAAGTAGAGGATTAAGAAAATGAATAAGCATTTTTTTAAATTAGGAAGCCAACAAATAAGCAGTAGCAAAAGAAAAATAAGAATGATAAATTCCACCTGCCAAAATAAGCTGAAGATGTGACAGTTAACAGAACCATTCCTCTACTTACTAGGTTGTCCGTAGCTTAAAATCTCAAATCCCTTTCCCAGAGTAGAAAATAGTCTTAAGGAAGGTCCTATTTAGTTCCCTGGATTCAAACCTACTTTGGAGAATAGCTGAAGACAGAAAATATACAAGATGACTTGTATTCTTTGTTTCTCTGGTGCCCCTGATCTTGAGTCAGCTAGCAAAGCTGCTGAAGAAATGAGAGGAGGAGGTCCTTTAGGCACTGAATCATTTGCCCCATTTATGTGTCTTTGTGTTCTGCACATAGCAAGTATCTAATGCATCCATTCAATTGGATGTATGATCATTACAAAGCAGACACTGCAGTGAACTGAGCCAAAGGCCACTTTTCCTTGGCCATATTCTTGAGTCAGGGAGCATCTTAAATACTTGACCTTCTTTCAAAGGATAAAAGGTTGGCTTCCACACAAGACTGCTCCAGAGCTTCTCATTTGGAAAAGTGCCATGGCATTTTGATCCTGGTCTTGGGCAAAGAGCAAAATAACCTGCCAATCTTTTGATTTGGGACTCAGCTGGAACTCCTCAGAAATAAGTATCCTCTTAATTCTCAGCTACTCTGCTTTGCCAGTCCTGGTATCGGGCCAATTGGTTTCAGAGGTGTCAAACACCGCCCACAATACTCCGGAGTGTAGCCCTAAACAGATTAAAATGTAATTCAGAAATCTTTAATGAAATAAATAATAAAAATAAAGCATAAATAATATTACATTTTAAAGCACTTTTTGTGGTAGTAAAGAACTAGAAACTAAAGATGTGCCCATCACTTAGGGAATAACTGACCAAATTATGACATATTGATGTAATGGAATATTATTATACCATAAGAAATGACAAAACGGAGAGTTTCAAAGAAACCTGGAAGATCTGCAAATTGAGACAGTGAGGTGAGCAGAAGCAGAAGAACTATTTATACAACAGCAACATTGTAAAGAAAAACAACTTTGGAAGACTTAAGAAATTTCATCAAGGAAGTAACCAACCACAATTCCAGAAGAACAAAGATAAAGCCTGTTAATCACATCCTGACAGATAGGTGATTGTCTCAAAGTACAAAATAAGGCGTGTGTTTTCAGACATTACCAATGTCTGGATTTGTTTTCCTAGAAGAAGTTCGTAACCCTTTAAGGAACTGAGAGTTTACTTGCTTGGGGCATATCTATTTCTGAGAAAAGCAGTGTCTGATTCAACTCTACCTAGATAGTTCACTTGTCTGGGGCATAGATCTGCTCAGATTTCTAAGAGAAGCAGTTACTCTGACTCAGAATTCTGAAACAACTGCTACTCATTTTGAATGTGACAAATTTCATCATACTGGAAAGAGAGGGATAATCAAATGGTTCATGATACGGGGAAAATCTAATTTAACTGGTCATAGATAAAATATAAGATTGTGGTTACTAACCATAAAGTAAGGTAGGCTCATTCACAGAAAGGACAAAGAATCTAAACCCAGAAAAATAAGAGGAGACAGAGTTGACAAGACATATTTCAGAACAGTGCCAGCTAAATTTGAAGTTGAAAGTTACTGTTGAGGAATAAATCCACCTGAGAGCAGAAGCAGAGGAGCAGAAAAATCATCTAGAAGACCAACTCCTTTGGCTTAGACATCACTCTCTAAGTGTATGCCTCCCCTCACACACAATAAGTAAACTGGTAGGAGAAGGTGACCCAGGTTTACACATGTATTTCAATGTATTTATTATTCCATCATTTGTTTCAACATATGAGTAGCTGTGATATTATTATTTCTTGTCTTGTTGTTAAATAAAGGATTATATTTAAGATTTAAAAGTGTCAGTGAGTATCCCAGCAAAGTTGGACTTTTCCCATCTCAGTATCACTGTTCAGTCACCTATAATCAGGCAAATATATATATATATATATATATATATATATATATATATATATGTGTGTGTGTGTGTGTTATATTATATATATGTGTGTGTGTGTGTGTATATATATATGAGGAAGAGAGAAGCCCAGAATCAAGATTGCCTTAGCTTAGCCTCAACTCTTAGCAACCACATGGGAAAGGGTACAAGATGTCCTCTAACTCCCTCAAAGAAACTCTAGTATTATGGTAGACACAGTGTTGTGGAGGTTATATTGCCACTCCTCGTGTGGAATAGGTTGGGGTGGGGGGAAGGAGAGGTCAGCTTCCAAGAGACTCATCATGATATATAATGGAAATGCCTTCAAGAGATTTTGAAGCATATTATGAGAAACACAGTTGCTCTAGAAAGAAAATACTCATTATGAAGCCAGGAAAGTTCTCATTCTATTTTACATTTATTTTACTTTCCTTGTAAAATAATTTTACAGTCCTCTCTAATGGAGCACATTTGATCAGACAAATGCAAGGTTATTAATTTCCTGTTCCCAATTCAAATACCCCGTTCCCCCCCCCACCTCCGCCTTGTTCTCCATTAGCCATATGCAACTTCCTGAACCGCCTATTTCATGTTCTCTTCTTTGATATGTTTTCCCTCTCTCATCATGTATTGCATGGGCATTTAAATTAGCTTGTTCTGTCCTGGGGGTGTGTTGGATAATATTAAACAGATTGTTAAGCATGCATACAAGTTTCTGATCTTTTACTTAGAAGCCTTGTTCTGCTAGGTCACAGCTCAGATTAGTACCAGTCACCTCTGACTTACACCCTGTTATCACTCTTGCAAGGCTGGGAGTAGTTTTTAATCCTGTGCAAACAGAATCCTTTCTTTTGTTTCTCACAATATGTAGATATTCGGTAACTGTTTCCAATCTGCTAGCTACATAGTAGACAGCAGGCTCTTTGACAGTTGCAGTTGCAGAACCAGGGGTACCTTCAAAAGGACCTGGCCTCCCTTGACTTTCCCTCTTGGCGTATTGCTGTCCTTGGTTTGACTCCTTCAATGACAGTATTCAGCAAGAGATGACATTGTAAAGGAAGAGGTTCTAGAACCTCTCTCCCAAGCCAACATGTGTCCTCATGCATTTGATCCTTCAACCTTTACCTGCCATGGCATTGTTATTTTGATTTAAGCAAAGGAAATTAATTTGGAGGCTTCAATCTTGTAAATTTCAACAAAGTTAAAAGGGCAAGTATCCTTGATGTCCCAGGAGTCAGAGACTGCTCTGAGTTCTGAAAACTAGCACTAATTCTCCTGGGATCCAGCCCAGAGAAAGCTAAGACAAGGATTTATCCAGCAGTGATGTCAATTAAGCCACTTTTGGATGGAAATTTGGTGAGACCAACGCTATGAAGAAACTATTCAATCTGAACCCACTATCCCCAGAGATGTATGTGGTATAGTGGAAAATGTGCATCTGAGGTATTGGGAGAAAATGTACTTTAGCTATGACTGTATCTTCAAAGTAAATAGCCTGTAGGAAACTAATTGATATTAGTTGGTTGGCTAAATAGAAGTAGGGTACTAGTCAATTATTGGTGGCTAATAGTGGGGAGAATACAAAATGTAGGGGCTTGGGTTGATAGCATTAGGAGTAGAAATACACAAACCCTTAGGACCATTGGAGGCAGGTGCAGCTGGCATCAAGTGCAGAGAATATATTCAGCACACTAATGTGAGAAATGCTGGCAGTTTGGTTTCCACAGATTCTATAGGAACAATGCATGTTTACATGCAGGAAGGCATAAATCTGTAAAGAGGGGCCTGAGCTAGGCTGACTCAGACCAGTTAAGGGATGGTCACTGACTTTTCATTAACACAAATGCTTAATTGGCAGGTTGGGAGAGTTGTAACCCAGAAGAGCTGTAGCCAATCCCAGCTCTGAAGGGACAAATGGTGAGAAAGTCAAAGGAAAGGAGCGTAAAAAGGGCTTGCCTTTGTCTGATCCTTTGTTGTCTTGTTCTGGAGGCTACCCTTTATTCATTACAGAATAAATGTAAAATAAAGATCATGAAACTTCCTGGATCCTCAACAAGTGTGGTTTATTCCCTAGACAGAGCACACCGATTTTCAATTATAACATTGGCAAGATAGAACTAGTTATCACTTGGGAGAATTGATGGAACATAGAACAGAGGTCAGAATTACTTCCTTTTTAAAGTCCACTGAATATATCATTGCTCTGGTTCAGTCATTTTCAATCATGTCCAACTCTTCCTGACCCCATTTGGAATTTTCTTGGCAAAGATACTGGAGTGGTTTGCCATTTCCTTCTCTGACTCATTTTACAGATAAGGAAACTGAGGCAAACAGGGTTAAGTGACTTTGCCTAGGTCACACAGCTAGAAAGTGTCTGAAGTCAAATTTGAAATCAGGTCTTCCTGATTCCAGGCCTGGCTGTGTGACCCTGGGCAAATCACTTGACCCTGTTTGCCTCAGTTTTTGAAGACAACCAATTTCATCACAAGGGTGATGTCTTGACTTGCCAGTGAATTGGGTTTGAGTGAGGCAGAGCTGTGCAAAGTCCTCAGTTATACTATCTCCTCCAGAGTCATCTGATTCCAGTAACAGGACAAAATTCAAAATGACTGGGGATGGCCCAGGATGTAACAGGTCAACTTGGCCTTTCTAAAGAAAGGTCTTTCCCAGGTCTTAGTTTGCATAAGGTCATGCCCATTCAATGACTAAGGGCTAGGTAAGACTTGAGACAAAACATGGCTCAATTTACCATCCCAAAGATATGAGTCTGGGAGGGGAAAGACCTTCAGAGTTACCGGGCTGAATAGAAACAATTACTCATTCTAACCCATAAGAAATTAAACAATGAGCCACAGTAGCCATAAAGACAGAATGATTTAGGTTCAAAGATGTAGTCAAGTGGGTCTATTTAAAAGTTAATGGGCTTTTTTTCTTTTTTTCCTTTTTGGAGGGGGGAAGGCAGGGCAGTTGGGTAGAGTGACTTGGCCAAGGTCATACAGCTAGTAAGTGTTAAGTGTCTGAGGCTGGATTTGAACTCAGGTCCTCCTGACTCCAGGGCCAGTGCTCTATTCACTGTGCCACCTGGCTGGAAAGAAAGAGAGTGAGAGAGAGAGAGAGAGAGAGAGAGAGAGAGAGAGAGAGAGAGAGAGAAAGAAAGAAAGAAAGAGAGAAAGAAAGAAAGAGAGAGAGAAAGAAAGAAAGAGAGAAAGAAAGAAAGAAAGAAAGAAAGAAAGAAAGAAAGAAAGAAAGA
>NW_027187285.1:2842374-2850010 GCF_028583685.1 Petaurus breviceps papuanus
AGAAAGAAAGAAAGAAAGAAAGAAAGAAAGAAAGAAAGAAAGAAAGAAAGAAAGAAAGAAAGAAAGAAACAAAGAAAGAAAGAAAGAAACAAAGAAAGAAAGAAAGAAAGAAAGAAAGAAAAAGGCTTTTTGAAGGAATAATAGTAATAGCTAGGAGAAGGAAGTATCAATTTCCAAATCTGTAAAATCAGACAATTGGATAAGACGATCTCTAAAGTTCATTCCAACTCTGAAATTTTATAAATCTATAAGTTTAAAGTTAATATGAAATTGCTTACATTCTGCTTAAACTAATATTAACACAAAGCGTGAGGGTAGATAGTAACAAGAAAGTTTTCCCATAAGTAAATTTGTAAAAACAATTTTAGTGTTAAAAATTTTCCCCAGATAAACAGCAATGGTTCATCACTTTATTTTTGTTGCTGCTGTTTGTCTTTCATTTTCTTTTTTTAACCTAAAATTTTTCCAGTTACATGTAAAAACAATTTTATTATCCTTTTAAAAATTTTTGAGTTCCAAGTTTTTTTCTCCCTTCCCTCCCCCTACATTGTGAATGCAAGCAATTTGAAATAGGTTATAAATGTGCATTCATGCAAAACCTATTTTCATGTCAGTCATGTGAAAGAAAACAGGCCAAAAAAATTAGAATAAAATTTTTTAAAAGTATGCTTCAATCTGCATTCATATTCCATAAGTTCTTTCTCTGGAAATGGACAGTATTTTGCATCATAAATGCTTTGGAATTGTCTTGTATCATTGTATTGCTGAGAATACCTAAGTCATTCATAGTTGATCATTGTACAAAATTGCTGTTACTGTGCATAATGTCCTACTAGTTCTGTTCATTTCATTTTGCATCAATTCATGTAGGTCCAGGTTTTTCTGATAGCATCTTGTTCATCATTTCTTATAGTACAGAACATTCCATCTCAATTATATACCACAACTTATTCAGTCATTCCCCAGCAGATGGATGTCTCTTCAATTTTCAATTTTTTGCCACCACTAAAAAAAACTGCTATGCATATTTTTGTACATGTAGGTCCTTTTCCTTTTTTTAAAAATCCTTTTGGGATATAGACCTGGTAGTGTCATTGTTGGGTCAAAGAGTATACATTGTTTTATGGCCCTTTGGGCATAATTCCTAATTGCTTTGCAGAATGATTAAATCAGTTCACAACTTCACTAACAACGTATTAGTGTCTCAATTTCCCCACGTCCCTTCCAACATTTGTTATTTTCTTTTTCTGTGATATCTGATATCATATCTGTCATCAATCTGATAGGTGTGGCATGGTACCTCAGAGGTTTTTAAATTTGAATTTCTCTAATCAATAGTGATTTGGAGCATTTTTTCATATGGCTGTAGATAGTTTTGATTACTTCTTCTGATAGTATATCACTATATATACTATATCACTTCTGCTCATATACTTTGACCATTTCTCAATTGGGGAATGGCTCTTATTTTTGTAAGGTTTATCACTTTAGATGACTAGATTGAACTATCATTTGGGATTTACGTGAATATTCAAAAGAAATGACCTCCAGACCCTTGTCTGGAGTATAGGTTCCCAAACTTATTTGGCCTACCACCCTCTTTTAAAAAAAAAATAGCATCTCCCTGGAAATCCACTTTCTTTAAGCCTTTAACTTTTTTAAAATTTGCATCATTTTACCATACATATCTTTTTAAGTGACACATCTTAAATTTAATAATTTATTGTAAATTGAGGGGGGGAGCTGCATTGAAATTTTGATGATGTAATTTGCATTGTGTAACCATATAGTGTCATACTGTAAACAAGTCATTTCTCAGATATACTCCTGCAGATACATGCTGGACTTTCCAACAATGTGTGACACACTGGCCTGCCAGCACCTGCTTGTTGAGATTTATCAGTGGACTTGACTACTGATAGGTTATAACTTGTATTTTGTGTGTTTATTTAGAAAAAAATGTGATCACTATGACATTAACTATGTTACATAGCAGATGAAACATATACAAGCAGTTTCAAAATTTTCTTTACTTCTCTTCTTTCCTTATGCTTTTATCACCCCCTTAATTTTATTCAATGCCCCCCAATTGCACCCAAGGCTACTTCAGTCCCCCTGGATCATTCCAGTGCTCCCCAGGAGGTAGTATTGCCCCCTTTGGGAACTATGGTGAGTCTAGAGGATTTCTTAAAATCTAATAATTATCTTCATATGCCTTTCTCTATATCACTTTCATCAGCTTCTGGAGTACAGTACTCATTCCTCCTATATACCTTGGCCTAAAGGTGGAGAAACCCTTTATTCTCCTTAATATACCCTAGACAAAGGAAGGCTTTGGGGGGGGGGGTTGTTTTCTTCAGAAAAGACTTTACTAGCAATTAAGAAAACAAGTTCCTATCAATCTGGTTAACATTTTATCAACCTGGATAAAAACATAGATGGCACACTAAGAAAATTTAGGGATAAGACAAATATTTTCAATGACCACTAGGTGGAAATGAGTATAGTATACTAGACTTTGAGTTAGAAAGACCTGAGTTCAAATCCTACCTCAGATACTTATTTAGCAGTGTGATCCTGGGCAAGTCAACTCAGTCTCAGTTTTCCCATCAGTAAAGTAGAGATAATCATAGCACCCACTTCCCAGGGTTGTTGTGAAGATTACATGAGAAAGTACTTGTAAAGAGCTTTGCAAACCCTAAAGGCTATATAAAATGCTAGCTGTTAGGACAAAATCTAGATCTTTAAAAATCTCCACAGACTAAAACACAATTAATCAAAATTTACTTCAATGCTTTAGGTATCCACTACTTCATTCCTGAGTGTGTTTCCTCCATAAAAAAAAAAGTCTCTCTACCTCATTTCATGATATTCAAGTGTTACAATGACTGAAAGAGTTCAGCACTTGGTGGCCAGTCTGGTGATGAGCCCCTCCAAATTTAACTAGGCTGGTTCTCACTGAAAGAAATTAGTCAATGGTTTATACTTGAAGTTTTTGCCTGATTGAACTTCCCAGGTTTGGTGCTCTATCGGTATAGATACCAAGAAGCCAAAATCATCTCCTTGACATGTTAAAGCATCAAGCTAGGATGTCAGTGAAAGAAAATGAAATTTAATAGGGACAAATGTAAGCCCTTTTATTTAAAAATAATAATTATAGGAATACAGGAACAATAAGACCTAAAATAGCCATCAAAGTAATAGTACAAAGAAGAACAGAACTAGAGTTAATGATTAACTGTGAGTATGAGTCATCATTTTACACAGCTGCTATAAAACCTAATGTAGTCTTTTTTTTAGATAAATATTTTATTTTTTAATTACATGTAAAAATAATGTTTAGCATTAGTTTTTGAAAATTATGAGTTCTAAATTGTCTCATTCCTTGCTGTCCAACCTCATTGAAAAGGCAAACAATTTGATATAGGCTATATATGGGTAGTCATACAAAACATATTTCTATGTTAGATAAAAGCTGATGTGATCTTTTTTTTTGTTTTTGCTTTTTGGAGGGAGGAAGGCTGGGAAATTGAGGTTAAGTGACTTGCCCAAGGTCACACAGCTAGTAAGTGTTAAGTGTCAGACCAGATTTGAACTCATGTCCTCCTGACTCAAGGGCTGGTGCCACCTAGCCACCCTGAAAGCTGATTTAATCTTAAAACTAAATTAATAATACTATAAATTTTAAAAAGTCATAGTGCTGCCATATTTTCTGCTGGTCAGAACACATTTGGAGAAATCTATGCATTTCTGAGTACCATATTTTAGGACCAATGATCTATTAAAAACTTTAAGAAGAGATCTAACAACATAATGAGGTATGTAGAAGCTATGTCATATGAGATTAGCTAAATTTACCTAGAGAAGACAAGAAATGAAGGGAGATACAACTGTTGACTTAAAATACTTGAGGTGCCATTATGGAGTTGGAAGAGATTGACTTTGTGGGTCTTCAACAGAACTAGCACCGATCAATAGAAAGAAGTTAGAGCCAGTGGCGGCCAGGTGGCTCAGCAAGTAATCACCAGCTCCAGTGTGGGATGACCTGGGGATCGAATCCAGGCTCAGATACTTAGCACCACACCCAGAAATAACTGGCCGAGTAACCTTGAGCAAGTTACTTAACCCCGATTGCTTAAAAAAAAAAAAAAAGAAGTTAGAGCCAGACCTTGACTCAATATAAAAAGGACTTTTCAAAGAATTACAACCACAAAGTATGGATAAGACTTGATCCTTGCCCTCAAAGAACTTAACAGTCTAATAATACCACAGAGATAATTGTAATGTACAAAGCAAAGCATGACCAGAAAAAAACTACTTCAGCTTTGTAATTGATCCCTGGGGGTCTGATCCCAAACAATAGGATTTCTCTCATTTCTCTGATTCATTATGCTTTTACTCCAAAGTAGAACTTCAGGGAAAATATCTAAAATGAAGCCTCAGTATAGTTTTGTCTAAGGTTTCCCCAAAAGTTATTAATAGGGTCCTTTCTAGAAAAGAAACACAATTTATAAAATGGATATCAAGAACAGGAAAGCTATTTATTTCCTCAACCACAAAAGAAATGATGAAAGCAAAAAAGCTAATAAGAACACATTAACAAATATTTAAAACAAGCATCCATCACCATTACAATAATCTCTCTCAAAGGCAAAGACATTTTTATGGGACTGCTAAACAAATATTTCGGTTTCATTTCTGACCTTCACTGTGAATGACTCACAAAGTTCAGACCTTTTAGCCACCTATACATGGTCTTTAGTTTCTTCAAATTTAGGATGATCCTGTAAATAGTCATTTTTTCCTCTGTGAAGTAGTATAATTGCAGGAATCACCTGCTGTTCATCAGCTAGCACCAACTCAAAAACCCAGGAATTCTGGAACTTACATGGTAGCCACAGAAACCAGAAACATCAATCTCTCCAGATCACTGGTTGCAGGCTGTGGAACTGTGTCTAAGGAGGGAAAAAAAACACACACACACACAAAGCAGAAGAGGAAGCCAGGAACTTGAAGTCCAGTGTCAGACTCACCTAGTCAAACACATGTTCCTGCTTCCTTGTACATATATAGCTACTGTTGCTTCTAGAGGAGGGGGAAGCAGAAAAATCACACCCCTACTCTATCACTAGAAGTCTAAAAGAGAGCTGGCAGTGTCCCAAGGCAGTTTGTTCAAAAGAGAAAGAAGAGAACCATTCTACAGATTTCATAAGATTACTGAGGGAAGTTCTTCCTGATTTAGTCACCAATCATCTATAACCAACTCCCACACAAACACACATAGCCACAAGAACAACCAATAAAGAACTGTAACATCATTTCAGACTGCATATCCTTCAACAAGAGACCAGAGCACATGTCCCAGAACATATGTCTGGTTCCACAGCAGATACTTTAGTCTAGTTGATCAGAGTGGCTCCCCAAAAGTGCTATACAAGATCTAAGATGGAAGATCATTATCATCTTGAGGCATCAGGGAAGACTTAATGGAGGAAGTAGCATTTGAGTTGAGTCTAAAAAAAAGGCAGGAATTCAAGAGATGAACAGAACAGGGGGAGTAGATTTTGTACAGTGTATAGAAGTTTGAACTAAATGACCTCTAAAGATTCTCTATATCTGTTACTTTTTTCTTATTGAAAGTTAATAGGGGGGACGGAGTCAAGATGGTGGAGTGAAGCACAACCTTCAAGCGGCTTCGGCTTCCACCTTCCCCAATCAATGTAAAAAGGGATCTCTGAACAAACTTTGGAGCTGCAAAACCCACAAAATGACACAGAGAAGCTAACCTCCCACTGAGGACAGCCCAGCAGGCCTGCAGGAATCAGCCAGTGCAGAGCTTTGGGAGCCACAGCCCAGGCCTGCCATGAGCTGGAAGTTTTAGCCCCAGGGCGGGTCTGACCAACTGTTGCCCACGGCAGGAGGGTCTCCAGATCAGCAGCAGCTGTGGTCATTTCCAGAATTATCAACACACAGATTTGAAGGACAAAGTAAGAGGTTAGTGCAGTCTGGACTTTGGGACCCAGTAAGAGGGAGTACCTCGGCTTTTGCCCCCAGGGCAGCTTCAGCTCCTGGCCTGCAGAGTGTAGGGGGACCAAGCACCAGTCTGAGGGGTAATCGCTCTTGCTTTAACCTTCTTGGATCTGTATTGCAGTCTAGGGTGGAGGTCCTGGGGTGTGTGTCCAGCTTGCCAGAGCGGTGGAAGCCTCAGAGAGGGTATCCATCTAATACCTCTGGCAACTGAGAAAACCCCAGCTTTTGGGACAAAAGCTACCCTGTCTGGTGGCAGAGTCTTACTGTGGCAAAAATCCCAGGGGTCAAGTGACTGAGGGGCAATATGACCAGGCAAAGGAAACAAAGCATACACAAGATTCCAACATTAGACTCCTATTTTGGGGACAAAAAGGAGCAAAGCATGGAACAGGAGGAAGACAGTGAAGTCAGAACTCCTGCACCAAAAGCTTCAAAGGAAAATATGAGCTGGTTACAGGCCATAGAGGACCTTAAGAAGCAAATAAGAGAAGTGGAGGAAAAATTGGGAATGCTATTTTACATGTAATTGGGAAATAAGATATACAGGCACTGGGGCATAGAGATCCACCATGCCCTACTGGAAAAGTCGAAAGGGGTATGGGAGAAAATATGGGAGAGAGCAGATTAGAGGACTCGGTATCCTGTGGGACTGCTATTTTGGGGTGGTGGGTAGGGGGAAAACAGGGAGAAAAATTGTAACTCAAAATCTGGCAGAAACGAATGATGTAAATCAGAAGTTAATAAAGCATTTGAAAAATGAAAGAAAAAAAAAAGAAAGTTAATAGTATACAAGATATTCCTGGCCCATTAATAGGCTTCAGGTGGGAGCCCATTAAGGGAAGCTTACTTAGGGGAGGCTTGCTTGTAGGAAGGTTTTCACACCTTTTGCTAATTTATAATTAGGCAATGAGGTTTATGATGCCTTCTGACTCTGAGACATGTATATATACTCTGAGTTGGTATTTTGCTTTGGGTGCTCACTTATGAGAAGTATCTTGTGATTCCCTGGTCAAGATTCTAGGTGTAAAGGCTCTCTCAATGCAGGGATGTATGTCAAGTGTATAGTTGATTCAGGCAGTCAGAGCCCTATCTGTTGGTCTTTATTTCTCTGCTTGTATTTTCTCTTAAGTTCAGGGTGCTGACTTTTCCCCTGAACTAGTGAATGTAATTTAAAAAAAAAAAAGATTGTTGATGCCTTAAACGGCTATCTTTCCTAGTAAAGCAGATCTAAGAACCTGTGCTAGCAGCCATTCTGGGCATGTCAGTGTTGTTGCCACTATACTTATGTAGCTAGGTGAAGCAGCGGATAGATTTTTGGATCTAAAGTCAGGAAGACGAATCTTCCTGAGTTCAAATCTGGCCTCAGACACTTACTAACTGTGTGACCCTGGCCAAGTCACTTAACGCTGTTTGCTTCAGTTTTCTCATCTGTAAAATGAGCTGGAGAAGGAAATAGCAAGGCATTCCAGTATCTTTGACAATAAAAACCCCAAATGGGGTCACAAAGAGTCTGAAAAGACTGAACAGCAACACATGTGGTACTGGACTCACTCTTTCAAACACACACACACACACACACACACACACACACACACACACACACACA